>NC_057804.1:158259068-158275463 GCF_018294505.1 Triticum aestivum | reverse complement strand
CTCAATGGAATAACCCGCCAAGCGAGCCAAACCCGGACTAAATCGATGTCGTTTAGCCCGTTCCCCAAAAGAGCCTTGATTTTAGACAGGGTGGGGGCGAGCGTCTTGCATTCGACGGCTGTTATCTTGTCAGGAAGTGGATGTTTGGACTCCAGACACAGAGCACGAAAGCCGGGCAGAGGATTTTGATCAGCCGGAGAAGTGTCTTGACAATAGAACCATGTCTGGTTCCAGTCTTTGGGATGACTTGGTGGGTTGGCATAAGGAAAAATTACGTGTCTCTGACGTTGGATTGAGACACCGCCAGGTTCCAAGCTTTGTCCATTGGCACACTCATTCTGGAAGTTCAAGTAGAATAACTCTCTAAAGAGTAGCAAGCTGGGTTCTTCTCCAAGATATACCTCGCTGAACACTTGAAAATTTCTAATATTAGACACGGAATTGTTTCCGATGTCTTGAGGATGGAGGTCAAAGAAGTGCAACACGTACCTAAAGAATTTTGAGTCGGGTGGTGAAAACCCCCGGTTCATATGATCAGTGAAGACGATGACCTCCCCCGCTTTGGGCTGGGGAATTTCTTCCGCCGGGTCAGGAGCACGATAGGACATAACTTCCTGCTTTGGCAGATAGCCGGTCTTCACAAAGCGTACTGTCTGTGAAGATGGATTTGACCCAGTTGCATGAAGTGGGTGGTTTGGGTGCCATTTTGATGAAAGCCTAAGAAAGAGTAAAAATTTCTGGTTCAAATTTAAGCCGGAGAAAAACATTACAGTGCATATTCAAGATGGAGGCTTATAAAGGGGCCTAATGGTATAAGGATAATTATGTCAGATTATTTAAGGCGCCATGAGCGCTATCGGTAGTTAAGTTATCTTAACTGCCATGGGTGGTCAAGATTATCAATTGAGCATTGCCTTTTTTAAGCCGGTGATAAGAGTTGCAATGGCTAGGTGGATCTAACAAATACAGTTTTTTGCCTAAGTGTTGCATAAACAAGTTTCACAGGTTGCAACTATTATTTTGGATCAAACGATTGTTCAGAAAAAAAATATTTAGACCTAAAAACGTGGTACAGATGAGTTCGTGAGTTCTAATGAGGCTTCTTTACAAGAAAAAGGGATCTGCTAGTATAAAAAATGGACACGAAACAACTAGAGCATAAGTCCATACTACTTTTGGATCAAATAAAGCCGCGGTGGAAGAACTATGAAGAAACCATGGTAAACCACGAAGAAGTCAGAGGAACTGGCAAACCCTAATGCAGATCTGAGGTGCGGGAAGGAAAAAACTTACAGATGCAGATCTTCTGCCGAGGGTCGCCGCCGTTCTCTGGACTGACTCAGGTTGATGCAGCGGCCGGGGTCGAGGAAGACGAGGTGCACTGCGGCAGTGGCGGAGCTCGAGCAGCAGTAGGGTTGCAAGAGGAAGAAGATGAGGAAAGGGGAGAATGAGAAGAGACCTGGTCATGCCTATTTATAAGGGAAGACTCATAAGTGGGCACAAAAAACGAGGAGGCCAAAGACATAGTTATCCAGCTGCAAGGATGCCTCGATTTTTGGGATGGTCATTAAGATAAAGATCCGTTGAGATATGTTGGACAAAACATGCATTAATGGCAGGTGACGTCATGGAGGGTTACCACAAATCCAAAGGATGACATCATAGCGGGTTACAAAAATTTCATAAACCAAAGGGCAGAAGATTCTTCCTAAAGTCCAAGATTGACATGAACCGGTTCAAATCAATCAGGGGCATAATGTTGGGTATATAACTTTTAGGCATGACCCGTCCAGGAGGGGCCGGGTTATACCTATGAGTACTCTTGAAGCCCAAGACCAAGCTTCAACATGGAATTTTAATTAAGGGCCCAAATCCCAGAGGCGACTTAAGGCCCGTAGAGATAAACCACCATATGTACATGACTTGTATTGTAAGGCAAGAATAGTTAGAGACCGAGCCAGACACTATTTATGAGCCGGCCGGGACTCTGTGAGCCGCTGGGCGCCGACCTCTGTATATAAAGGGATGACCCGGCGGTGGTTCAGGGCAAGTAACATTGGATCGAGAGCCAGGTCAAGCGATTTCGCTCCCTGGTAATCGAGACATAAGCAATCCCACTCAAAACTGGATCATAGGCTTTTACCTTCACCATAAGGGGCCGAACGAGTATAAACCCCGTGTCCTTTGTCCCGATTAACCCCTTTAAGCCTCCTAGTTGCGATGGCTCCATGACTAAGTCCTTCCACTAGGACATCTGACGTGACAATTCCACGACACTTAGGGCATCCCAACAAACAATCATGTCTTTCAAAATATCAATGCTTCAGAACGTTATCCCTACAAAATCATATAGTCTTTTATGCTCCCTTCTCTTAACACAAAGTACCTCTCATACCTATCCCGGTGTCAGCCAAGCAATTGGTTCATACTTTTTAATGCGCTTTAGCTTTTTTAACCTTCACGCAATACATGAGCGCAAGCCATGGATATAGCACTATAGGTGGAAGAGAGTATGATGCTGGAGGTTGTGTGGAGAAGACAAAAAGGGAGAAAGTCTCACATCGATGCGGCTAATCAACGGGCTATGGAGATGCCCATCAATTGATGTCAATGCGAGGAGTAGGGATTACCATGCAACGGATGCACTAAGAGCTATAAGTGTATGAAAGCTCAAACTCGAAACTACGTGGGTGTGCACCCAACTTTCTTGCTCATGAAGACCTCGGGCATTTGAGGAAGTCCATCATCGGAATATACAAGCGAAGTTCTGTAATGAAAATTCCCACTAGTATATGAAAGTGATAACTCAAGAGACTCTCTATATGAAGAACATGGTGCTATGAGGAAGCACAAGTGTGGTAAAAGGATAGTAACATTGCCCCCCTTTTTTTGTTTTTTTATGGGCTTCTTTGGCCCCCTTTTTTTATTTAGGCTTCTTTGGCTTCTCTTTTTTTCATGGGGCAATGCTCTATAATGATGATCATCACACTTTTATTTACTTACAACTCAATATTACAACTCGATACTAGAACAAAGATATGACTCTATATGAATGCCTCCGACGGTGTACCGGGATGTGCAATGATCTAGGTAGCAATGACATCAAAAAATGGACAAGCCATGAAAACAGCATGCTAGCTGTCTTACGATCATGCAAAGCAATATGACAATGAATGCTCAAGTCATGTATATGATGATGATGGAAGTTGCATGGCAATATATCTCGGGATGGCTATGGAAATGCCATAATAGGAAGGTATGGTGGCTGTTTTGAGAAAGATATAAGGAGGCTTATGTGTGATAGAGCGTATCATATCACAGGGTTTGGATGCACCGGCGAAGTTTGCACCAACTCTCAAGGTGAGAAAGGGCAATGCACGGTACCGAAGAGGCTAGCAATGATGGAAGGGTGAGAGTGCGTATAATCCATGGACTCACATTAGTCATAAAGAACTCATATACTTATTGCAAAAGTGTATTAGCCCTCGAAGCAAAGTACTACTACGCATGCTCCTAGGGGGGAGGTTGGTAGGAGTTAACCATCGCGCGCCCCCGAGCTTCACGTAAAGATAAACAATCAAAATACAATGCGCGCCAATTTGGTTACATAGTTAGTAGACCATACGTGCATGATTCGGGAATAACAAACCTTAGCACCAATATCCTTACTAAACACAACCATCTACTAGTACCTCCCACATATTATCATCTCTATATCGCAAAACTATTGCAAGGAATCAAACATATCATATTCAGTCATCCACAAGTTTTATGTAGGATTTTATGACTAACCATGTGAATGACCAATTCCTGTCATCTCTCTAAATAGATATAAGTGAAGCAACAGAGTTTAATTCTTTCTACAAAAGATATGCCCATGCTCTAACAAATATAAGTGAAGCAACAGAGTTTAATTCTTTCTACAAAAGATATGCCCACGCTCTAACAAATATAAGTGAAGCAAAAGAGCATTCTACAAATGGCGGTTTTCTATGTGAAGAGAAACAGGCAATCCAAACTTCAAATGATATAAGTGAAGCACATGAAACATTCTATAAAGCCATACTCAAAATAATTAAGTGAAGTGCAATGAGCATTCTATAAATCAACCATCACTACACAAAAAAGACACATCCGTGATATTTTGGGCCGAACGGATTTTTTTTGTCATACTGATGTCACTTCTATGACGATAATTGTGACAAAACCCGGTATCATCATAGATGTGGTGGGCTCCTACTTCTATGACAAAACATCATGACAGAAAATGGGCTTTTTGTCCTGGGCGGGCCGGAGACGTAGCTGCATGACATTCTTTGGGCCGTCCATGATGGAAAAAACCGTGGTAGAAGCGAGGGCGAGGAAAATTTCGGGGAGTTCCCGGTTACGGTGGGTGGTCGGGGGCCGAGAGATGCGCATTTCTGTTGTACACGTACGCGCGTGTGTGTGAGGCATTGGCACTGACTGAACCCGAGCGAGGCGTTGGGCTCTAACTGAACCCGAGTGATTGCATTGCAGGCTACGCATTACTGAACCTGAGAGATCGATCGATGGCTGTTAACTGAACCCGATCAAGCGATTCCTTCGCTACTGCTGCTAACTGAAGCCGATCGATGCTTCCTCTGGGATGAACAGTGAGCATTGCCGGGGGGTGGATGAACAATGAGCGGTGGCGTTGCCTCTAGATGAACAGGACCCCGATCGATCGAGTCAGTTGGGGCTGGATGAACAGGACCCCGTGGAGTGGAGGGCTGGATGAACATGATGACCCCGTGGAGGGATGGATGAACAGTAGACGGTGGAGGGGTGACCATGGAGGGGTGGTTGAACAGTAGCCGGTGGAGTAGCGCACGGTGGAGGCTCGATGAACAGGAGCCTGTGGAGGCTGGAGGATGTCGACGGTGGAGATGAACAGTATCCCAAGGAGTCCCGTTTTGCGGTACGTCACACCCCTCCCGATGAACAAGACCCCTGTTTCGACCGTAGCGCTCCAACACAATTCCATTTCGTCCGTTTTGCGGTATGCCACACCCCTCCCGATCAACAGGACCCCTGTTTCGACCGTAGGAGGTCCATTTCCTCCGTTTTGCGGTACGCTAGACCCCCTCCCGATGAACAGGATCCCGTTTCGAACATGGCCGGTCGAACACAAGGTCGTTTCCTCCGTTCTGTGGTACGCCAGGCCTCGTTTCCATCGCCTGTTTTTTCCAAGCCCTCCCGATGAACATGACGACGCATTCCGTTCCGACCCAGCCGGTTGGCTCCCGATGAACACGATGACGATGATGTTTCTCCGTTCCGTCCTAGCCATGTACATGAGCCCTAGCCATACGTATGCGCGAGTAGGCGTTCGAGACCCCGCCCGTATGTACACATATGTGGCCGTATTTTCTTTCATGCACACTGGCCACTGTAAGTACGTGTACATGCTATGTGCGCGCCTCTACTACGACACGTATGCGCCTCTACTACGACACGTGCGCGCCTCTACTACGACACGTGCGCGCCTCTACATCCACCAGTATGTACGTACACGTTCGCGACCAAAATGACAACGCTACGTACGCTTCGACTAGGTGGGTCCCGACTGTCAAGCACTTCCTTGCGTGCGAAGATGTAGCTGGCGGGTCCCAGTAGTTAGCGGGCGAATTGTTTTTTTGCTCGGACGCACTTCTTTGCATGCGAAGATGTAGCTGGTGGGTCCCAGCAGTTAGGGGGGCGAATCATTTTTTTCCGCACTTCCTTGCGTGCGAAGATGTAGCTGGTGGGTCCCAGCAGTCAGGGGGCGAATCGTTTTTTCGGACGTACTTCCTTGCATGCGAAGATGTAGCTGGTGGGTCCCAGCAGTCAGGGGGGAAACATTTTTTTTGCGAAATACAGTGGCCCGTCCGGGGGGTCCCAGCTGTCAGGTGGTGGAATCATTATTTTCCGCGTAATAAGGAGGCACTTCCATGCTCCGGCCGTGGACCCAGCTGTCAGCCTCTCCACATACAGTCCACATCCGATGGAAGTCGTTCCTTGACCACGTTGACCACGCCGCACCGAGAGCACCACGGTGGTGGACGACGATGATGCCTAGGAAGGGGATGACACAGAGACGGGGAAGACGCGACAGTGGATGCCCACGCGGAGAGGAGTACGAGGGTTCACTGATTCGGCTGCGGTGTGAGGCTGCCGTCCCCGCAGAATAACAGGGGTGTGGGTGAGTGGAGGGATGGCATGGCCAGCTGTGGGAGTAGTAGGGGGCGGTGAGACCTCCGCGGCAGCATAGCCGGCCACAGGAGGCAGGAGCAGGCGGCACGACCGGCGCTGCTTTGGGCGGCTGGAGCAAGAAGGCCAGAGGTTGAAGAAGCACAACGGTCGTTGGATGGACATCATACGGTCACTGCAGCTAGAATCGTTTATATTGACTAAGTTGACAAAGCCCTTGGTATGTCAACTTAGTAGGTTCACAGGTCAGCTTCCGAAACGGTGCGCCCCAGATGTCATGGGGAGGAATCATTTTTTGGGCGGGTGAAGCTAGAATATCCGAGATTGAATAAGAAGCACAGAATCCGTTGGATGGACATCCAATGGCCACTGCTGCTAGAACCGTGTGTTGACTATAAGTTGACAAAGCCTTGCATACACGTCAACTCTCTTTTTTTAGGGGATGCGTCAACTTAGTAAGGCCACAAGTGTGTGGCAGAGAACTTATAGCCCATTTGAGATTTGTAAGAATGTGCAGCCCATTTTTGAATTCTAATGGAATGTACTACAGCCCATTTACACTTTGTTAAAAGTACAACCCATTTCAACCAACCGTTCAAAATAGAATTCAACAAAATTTCCCACATTTTGATGGGATCCGAAATATTTTTATCCCGAAATTTCTAGTTAGATTAAATACAATTTCAATATAAATTTATATTACGTAAAAATCTAGCGAAACATTGCGCTAGGAACAATTAATGAAATTAAAATTTTCAATATCCAAAAATAAAATTTATAAAGTAATTACGTGTTTGGTGCATCTTTTTATAGTTACTGCCCAGTTTCTATAATTACATCCCATTTATTATTTCTTCAAGCCCATTTTCTTGTTAAGCCTAATGCATCCCTCCTAGGAAAGATTTGCAGCCCAGCGGGGCGGAGAATAACAACTTGACCTTGCCTGGGTATTCCTAAAAAAAATATAGCTGGGCTAGCCATTTTCAGGTTGAAAAAAAATTAATATCTGGGCTGGATATTTGGTCTGGGCTAGACGGGCCATAGCCCGCCTAGTTAATACATGCAGCAATGTTTTCTTTGTTGTTTAGAGGAGAAAAATTAATATCTGGGCTAAACATCGAAAACTCTGTAGTGCTCACACCTCAAAAACACAAATGCTGCTCAAGCTGCTTGGTCCCAGCTGTCGGCCGTTTCTTGGGCAATTCTCTTGTTTATTGACTACATAGGTTGACATTGGTGTGGGACTGTGATGTCAGGAAACCAGGAAGAAGCAATAAAAATATAGGTGTATATATATATATATATTTATATATATAAGGAGGCACTTGCGTACGTGAGGCTATGGCCCTGTTGGGTCCCCATTGTCATCCTCTCCAAGTAAAGTCATCTCCTCGCCTGCGCGCACTTTCCGCCCGAAACTGTCAGCACCGCCCGCCCCGCTTCCCGGTGCAAGCGATTGCTCCGCCTTCAAACAACACAAGTGTCGTCCGTTCGACCATCTGCCGCCCACATTAAAGATACGCGGTTGCCGAGGCGGCTACTCCAGCGCCACACGTCCGTCCCTCCGCCACCCACCATTGCTATATGAACTGTCGCGCCGGCCATAGCCGGAGTCATCCGCATCCGTTCCCTTTCTCCTGTCCACACCACTACTACCCACCATGGCTTCCTCATGCTCCGACGCACTTCAGGATAGGTGGACGATGGACCACAAGGAGATGGCAGCCATTGCTGCCGATGGGCTGGCCGGCAGGCAGCCGGAGGACGACGACGTCCCAATGGAGAACATGGTAGTCGACGATCCGGCACGAACCCCCTCCTCCATGCTATCATCGCCGGTGCATTGCACCATGACCATCAGCGAGGCCCATGCCCAATATATGGACACAGTGAGGCAGATGCGTGAGGATCGGTTTCGGGAGGTGCAGGCCGACGCCGCCTACAACCACCATCTCCTCCAGGAGTACCTGCAGGCGGAGGAGCAGATCACCACGGAGCTGGCGGAGCAAGAGGCGCTACTTGACTCATAACGCTCCGCCCGCGAGAGCTGCCTCGAGCTCTAGTGGTACCACATGCGGGTGGCGGAGGCTTCGGCCGCCTACAAAGAGGGCGATGAAGCAGGCGAGGTGCTATTTGGCGAGACCGAGGATGAGGCATAGGACAATGCCGGCTCCACGAGTGCCCGCTCCGCTGGCGTCGACGAGGCCCTGCTTCGCCGAGGCCCTACGGCACAAACAACGAGGCAGAGGACACTGCTGACTCCGCCGAGGCCCCGCCCTGCCAACAACGAGGCAGAGAACATCGCTGGCTCAACCGAGGCCCCACCCTCCCGGCAACGAGGGGGAGGATTTCTACCGCTTCGCCGAGGCGCCGCCCGCCGGCAACAAGACAGAGGACACGGCCGGCTCCGCCGAGGCCCCGCCCCACTGCCAACGAGGCCGTGCCACACAGAAAATGAGGATGAGTAGAACACGGTAGGCCGCCGCCGCTCGGGTCCAAGTAAGGGCACCGCTGCTACCCTCCAGTTGAAGCCAAGCTACGAGGGTTAACCATTGACGGTCGGTTAGCTTCTTGGCGGAGAGCTGTGCTGGAGAAGAACGCTGCTTCTACTTAAGTGCTGGTGCAGTTGGCTGACTGACACGTGGGCCCAACAGGACACATGTCAGTTATGCAACTGCACCTGCAGTTAAGTCACTGCAGCTTCTGTTCGGCTCAGCGGGACACAGGTTGTTAGCTTCAGTTAATTAATTATACCTCCAACGCACCCCTTTTTAGTTGAAGAATGTATGAAATGTAATGAAATCTGGCATGTTTATATGAAATCCGACCGTGTATGAATGAATTTATTTCGATTAGTTCGAATTCCTATATCACTGGCATTGGATGAACATGCAAAACAATATGTACTAGCATTATTCCCAGGGTGATCCCCTCGTTTGCAGCAATTTCACATGTACTCCCTCCGGTCATTTCTAGTCTGCATACAAGTTTTGTCTGCAGTCAAAGTATCTCTACTTTGACCAATCTTATAGAAAAAAGTATGCACTTTCACAATGTGCACAGTAAAAAGGAACAGAAGGAGCACAAAGAGTTTGAGCAGCTTTTTAGCATTTCTATACATTGCAATCAAACACATAGGGTTCATAGGGAACATTCAAAACAATCAATGATTATGCATCTCAGTGACACACATGTCAGAGGCAATATTTACTTCACAACTAAAGAATAAAGAAAAAATTGATCGACGCTGCTGACAGCAAAGGGCGTCCCATTCAAAAATATCAAACGCATGTCTTGCTCAAATCAATGAGCAAAATTTGACAAGGTTGTCCCATTCCAAAATATCAAATGCCTACGATTGTGGAATGGGTAGGGTTTGCCATCAGTTCTGACATTGACATGGCACCTCGTGCTAAATAAACCAGCTGTTCTTTTTGTGTAGTTCCACCAAAATCAACCAAATTCGTGCATAGCTTGTATGATTTCGCCCTTATATGTTGCAATGCCTTGAACTTATTGGTACCTCCTTTCTTGTGGTGGAAGTGAATGATTCGTTGTATTCATGAACATTTTGTGCAGTTCCCATTGAAATCAAGCTGAGCACCCCTGTTTGCACAAATACAAAAAAAGTGATTAGTATAAAGAAAATTGTACTATGAGTTGACAGTTTAAACAGGCACCTACATGGCCCATGTAGAGCACACTTTTAGAAAAATGGAACTCACCAGAAAGAATCCTAGAACAACATTGTACTCGCGCATCATAGCAAAAAATGGAGATTTGTCAATCCTTCTGAGCTGAATTTAGTTTGGTCTTGTGGGGAGTAATGTAACCATCCTTCAACTGCTCCTTCTGATGAGAAGATAGACAGGGCTTCTTCATACTGGCATAATCGAAACTAATCACTTCACGTAGTCCATATTCTTCTTCAGAGGAAGATGATCCTGTTGTGCAAAGACAAGAGGACAACTAAATGCTAGCATCCCTGTTTGCTCAAAAAAAGAAAGGAAATATTTAAAACAGCTCAGATGAAGCACTTCTCAAGGACAATACCACTTTTTCATGACAGTATCTAAACAGTAGCACAACACCAATAGAGATGACAAAGCTCAATCATATGGATGAAATCAGTGGGCGAGTACCAACCTTTGTTAGGAGGCTTATTGTGTAGAGCATACAGATGAAGCACTTCTCCGGAACCATCTGTTGCTATCTACGGTGGTGGCCATGCTTACTATATACTCCTCGATTAGTTTAATGTTTCCAACATCTTCTTGTGCAATTCCACAAAAAATATGGTATCTTCAAAGAAGATCCCCGTTTCACAAGTAGAGATAATTACGTATTACATTAAGAGTGGCATCAAATCAGTGGCAAAACAATTGCTCGTTCCAGCCATAGCAATAAATTAAGATGCAAAACTATATCATTACTTGTGTCATCACAGTTCCCGTGCTTCATTACAGCACCGGGAGTTGATTTTTGTTTATCTTCCACTTGTTCTTCCCCTTCATCACTTGGTTCAATAACAGACAAGCTTCGCCTTCAATGTAAGATTTGGCATGTCAATTAGGGACCACAAGTACAGTACTAAACTTAATTTTCTGATGAAAGTGGAAAAATACAGGCCAACAGTTGTGAAATATCCTTATCTTACCTCAATGGGATATTACGGTGCACATACAGATTGGAAGTCTTGTATCCATTTGTGCAGTTCACTAAAATCAATCAACATTATCGTACAAGTAGCACAACATATGAAAGCACACTGCAGAATCATGTGAAAGAAGGCTAGTACCGACCTCTCATGATGCGGAATTCAAACAACTCACAAGAATAAGATCCGAACCAAATTTGCCAACACGGATAAGAAGTAAGATCTCCTCTTGTGCAGTTCCACTAAGATCAAGTAATCAAGCAACATTGTCGGTGTGACATTTTGGTTGAACTACACAAAACACTCTTAAAACAAAAGTGTTTTGTGTAGTGCAACAAAAGGTCACAATGGCAACAAGGTGAAGTAGATAACCCTGTTTACAGAGAGGTGCAAAGGAAACAACTAGTGGTCAATAATGGTGGATGACACAGAAGCAACAAAAATAAGCATCTACCTTATCTAAAAGGGAAAGAAAGCAAGACAGTAGCATTTGTCAAACGGTGGCATTGATTAATATTAACATAGAGATTATATTAACAATAAAATTCATTAAACATGCAATTTGCTTTTAACTCTGGCATTGCATCAATTTTCTAGCGGCATTATTAGAGGGTGCTTGTTTACAGGGACATTTTGGTGTAGGGACTAAAAAAACTCCGTGTCAATCCCATCTAAACGAAACAGGAGGGACTTTTAGGGACTAAAAGTGGGCATTTGGGACTAAAGAAAGAATACCCCGAGGGAGTCTTTTTGGGACTTTTTCCATCAGTTGCCCCTACCACGCATCGCACCTTGTCTCTATTAGTTCATTACTAGGGGTAACATGGTCTTTTAGCATGTCATTTAATAACCTCTAGTCCATGTTTAGTTCCTGGAACCAAGCAGGTAGGGACTAGGGAGTTTTTAACCAAACAGGGCCTTAGATTAACAACATCTAAAGAGTTGCACGGGACAGTGGACGCACTAGCACCATGTGCATCTACCGATGTAATGTGGTCATGCATAGTCTGTTGCAACAATGAACACACAACCAAGGAGCATATTTGTGTTCGTCCCAGTTTTGTTATTTTTAGACACCTTTCCCTATGTGAGCGCAGCAAATCTAGTCCCGCTCGAACTCTACAGCCTTGCCCCCCAAAACAAAAGATCAGTTCATTACAGATGTGCGTACTGCGTTTTTCATTGTTTTCCCTTTTCGACCAACGTAGGTGCTGGATAGCCAGTATGTACTAGTACTTTCGCCCCTTCCTTTCCTAACCACGTCCTAGATTTATGCGATACAACTTTCCCCACTACTTTCCCCCATTCCTTTCCTCTTTGAACCACGTCCTAGATTCATGCTATACAACTTTCCCCCTTCCTTTCCTCTTTGAACCACTTTTCCCATTACTTTCCCCCACTCCTTTCCTCTTTGAACCACGTGCATGTGCAATAAGTAAATTATACCTTAAGGTTCTTGGGGCATGGTTCGGTGGGCGACGGGACAGTGGCGAAGAAGAAGGGGTCGGAGGCCCTCCTGCGCCGCCACTGGGTGAAAGTGAACAGCTGCGCGGGTAGTGGATTCCCTCCCTTGCCGACGCCGACAGCATTAAGTCTCCTTCCCTTCCTGGCGGATGGATCCTACCGGCTCTTTGAGCAGCAGTGAGGGGAGAGAGAGGCCAACGAAGTCTTGTTTAGATCTGGAGAGGGTGAGAGAGTGTGAAGAGAGCAACTATAAGCGCTGAGGCTCCAGCGTGTATATATATACTGGAGAGAGAGTGTGAAGTGTGCAAACCCTAGAAAACAAGCGCCGAGGCTGCAGCTTATACGTGATCAGGTGATTATACAGTCACTACGAGATCTTATAGCTCTGTATCCATCCATTTTAACCAGTCAAAGGATCCTCCTGGCACAAATTATGCTCAAGTATAGTTATCGAACCCGACACCACAAGTTTGATGAGCGAACAGGCTAACCAGCTACACAACCCTGTCGTTATGTTCAACGAGAGGAAAATAAACTTTTATACATTCCTGCATCCGTGTGACAAGCATGCCGTATTTTTTTTTGTGTGTGTGGGAGTCATTGGGATTTCAATCATAATCGTGTCATGTGGCTTTGGTGGTAAGACTATCCACAGTGGTGCAGAAATAATGCAGCCTTAGTCACCTTACCTCTCTCCACGTAGTACGTTGGGTCCCACTAGTCAGAGGGTGAAACAAACAAATTAATAAGAAAAATTAAAAGCGCCAGCGGTGTATCTTACCTCACATATCTCGCTACTACTCGGGAACACTGTCCAATTGATCCCTCTATTTGCTCACGTACTATTTTAAGTGAATCCTTATTATAGCATGCACACAATTTTGGGCACTTGTATTCGACCTAAGTCAGTGTGCCATCGTATCTCCTATACTTACTACTTCCTCAGTCTAGGTGTAATAAATCACGTTAGAAGGTGCAACGGGACCAAGGTGCATGTGTGTGTGTGTGTGTGTGTGTGTGTGTGTGTGTGTTTGTGTGTGTGTTTAACAGCATGTGTGTGTTAGAGAGGCAACAGATCGACCTACTCCTACAGAGAGATGGTGTGTAGTGTATGATTTTAGCCGCGAGAGTCGGTGCATCCTCTCGTTTCCGGGCGTGTCCGGTAGGGACATGCGGACAGCTGCCATGCCCGCTCCTGACTTGCCTGGCCCACCCAAAGCCCCTCCATCGCCCGTGCACGCTTCCCGCCCGAAACAGTCAGCGCCGCTCCAAAGAATCGGCGCCGCATTCATGCCCGGGCAGAGCGGATGCGACCTCTCACTGATGCAAGAGTGATGGTTGCTTCGTCCGTCCAACTTACTGTTGGGTCTATGTAATTTGACGGCTCATTGTTCTTTATTATTGAGGTGGTAGGACTGCTGGATGTCCCACGCTTTTGGTGAAAGGAGGTGCTACTAGATTACAATTTTCTCCATTCTTACAGCGAAGGAGTGCAAGAGCAGTGAAAACACGCAGGCTCAGTGATTACGTGGCCCACCTCACACTATCACCATATTTTTTGGACACCATGCGACACCTAACTCTTTACATAGTACTCCCTCCGTTCCTAAATACTAGACGAGTCCCCGCACGTTGCCGCGGAATAGCCGTATATCTCTCTGCGCAAAATTATCGATTTCGTAGAACTAAAAAAAACTCTATAACCGCATGACAAATGTGGTAGCCAAACTAAATAAACTCCCATCATCATTTTGATCATCCCATGTAAGGAAAAAAGATCAGCCAACTCCTACTGCATAATGGGATTATATTTTTCTTTTTGACATCTTAATGAGACTTAAAAGCTCACTTACATACATGCTACCGGTGCATGCTTGCATGCAGACATGTTGACGTGATTTAAAACCCACTCACATGCATGCCACGGTATTTATGCATGCTTGCATGTGGCTTAGTGCGGAGCATCTCAACGTCTAAATCAGATGACTATTATGGACTGATTTAGTTCATCTAACGGCTACATTAATTTTGATGATGTGGCTCAAGGAGAGGATAGAGAATTCCTAGTAGTGGGGGCTAGCCATTACTAGTAGATAAGTCTTTGTAGAGATTCCACTAGGTGAACTACACACGGAACAAAATGAATGAATATACACTTAAAATGTATCTGTATACATCCGCATGTGGTTCATGGTAAAATCTCTACAAAGACTTATATTTAGGAACGGAGGAAGTACTAGTATAGTACGTACTATAATTTATCAGCGAGATAAATTTGTACAATGCTATGAAGCTTCCAGCTTCTGTTACATGTATCTTGCGTCCAAGGTTGCCCGTTGCAACATTTCATCAAATACAAAGGAGACTAACATGCGTGCTATTGCATCTTAACGATTGACATATCATAGCAAATATGTACTTCCTCCGTTCCAAAATAAGTGTCTCAACTTTGTGCAAACTTTAGTACAAAGTTGTACTACTACTAAAGTTAACACTTCTTTTGGAACAGAGGTAGCTAAAGAAAAAAATGATCCATGCAATCCCTAGCCCTTGAACCATGAACCCTAACCAGGCTTCAATTTGTTGGCAACGTTTGAGCTTCCTAAGAAATGAAGTTTGCAACCTTTTGACCATCGGATCATTTTGTGCAGTTTCACCAAAATCAAGATGAGCATCCCTGTGACAAAGAAATTGAAGAAGCGTGATTAGAATAAGATTACTGGGACTAGTTGATGAGACATAAACTCATCACAAATATAGTGCGTAGAAGCCAGTAGAGGTATGTGTGGGGCAAAGAAGTAGAGAAATATCCACATGGAGAGATGTGAGCAGCTGGAGTAGTGGTGCAAGCCGGCTGTAAAGGGAGCTGTACCTGAGGGACGTAGCTCAACCTTGAGGAGAGCAGCGGGAGGCGGCAACTTCCCACATCGCGGCAGTGAGCAAGGGACGAAGGCAACCTCACCGGCTTTGTGAGAGGGAATGGCAGGGACCCCTAATCGAGACGTGCCAACAGTGGGTTTTCGCTGTCGGCGACGGCGACCGCATCTACACTAAGCATCCACCATGTCCGTCGGGATGTTAGAGATGTGGCCACAGTCGTTTTGTGTGAGGGAGTGTGAAGAGAGCAACCCCAGCAAGAAACCATGTAGGCTGGCCCGTCCTGACTATGTATATAGTGGAGCGATTTCCTTTTCTCTCCATATGAACCTATCATATTGCGTAGGTGCCACTAAAGAAAAAAACTTTATTTATAAATGACGTGACACCTACTACTCCTTCTCCTATAACCTTGCACTTGGCATCTCCAAAATATTAACCTTGCGATTGGTCTTCGCCTCTTCGGGAAGTCGAGCAATAATGGTAGTGCAGTATATATTGTTTTGGCTATATGAGACCGAATGAATTGTTGCGCGTCCACCACGTGAGCAAAATGAGTGGATCTAAACTCTAAAATACGTCTATATACATCAGTGTTTGGAGTATGTACTAGTAGTTCATATTGAAATCTACTAAAGGACATATATATTCCAAACAATATGATATAATATCTATAACCAAGGTAGTAGAGTCGAGGAGTAAACGGAGGGAGTAGTCAAAATTTTTCTCGTCCTGCGAGCCACCGCGCGCATGGGCGAGGGAGCGGGCGTAAGGCGGAGCAAGCTTCACCTCATCCTACGAGCCACCGCGCCCGTGGGAAGGGGAGACAGTGTACTAAGCAAGCTTCTCCTCGTTCTGCGAGTTGACGGGACACATCAAAAGTACTCCAGTGTATAGAGCCTTGCCTCTAAGGTAGGCCCCACATGGTTTGCCTCTTTTTTTAAGTTAGCATAACGCGTCAAGTCAAAATTTGTTTGTTCACCCGTGGTAGACGATCCTCCCTCCACCAAGTGGACAACCAGTACACGTGCCAAATTACCACGTGGGCTGCCTTTTTTGTACAGAAATGAGCTCCACCGTGTACCCGCGTGGGTGTGGTTGGGAAAGAGATGGGAGTACGTGCGCTGTGCTTGCACCTCTTCTCTTCGTGCATGTCCCCCACCTATGTGGGTGTGTGTGAGAGATAC
>NC_057804.1:158255721-158258623 GCF_018294505.1 Triticum aestivum | reverse complement strand
ATCGATAGAGTCGAAAAGAGGATCAAGTGGGTGGGTGCGAGATCGATGAAGAGAGCCATCGGAATTGTGTCTGTGTGCAAGTCAAAGATATAGGGCAACTGATGTACTGGAACGTTAGAGGGCACATGTCAAGTTTGTGTGTGGCAGGGAGACATGACTAGAGTGCTCGATGTATCGGTGTGTGTGGGGGGAGGGGGTGGGGGAGGGGGAGGCAGAGGCCTAACTATAGAGGTAGAACGACTCGTATATGTGTTGAGAAGGAGAGACCCAGCTATGTCTTGAGGGAGATCAGTCGACATCCATACATAACCTAAGGACGGGAAATATGATGGGACAGAGAGAGATAGAGAGGAGAGAGGGAGAGGGAGGAAGAGGGGTAGAGTGCTGGATGGGTGATGTAGTTGCTTCTCGGAGATGGTGGGAGAGGCCTACTGGACAAACTGAGGGTGGAACTGCAATGTTATCAATAAGAGTGGGGATGTGTTTCTATGTGTGCCTGTGCACGATAGATTTGTTGGGACGCATTCATGGATGATGAAGGGGAACCATGTGTTTGGTAAGAAAACCTAACTAGATCAGTAGATCAATTGTTGTTTGTCGGAGGAAGGGAGAGACATAACTAATGAGGTAGATCAATCGACGCGTGGGTAAAAACGAGTTATAAGGACCTAGCTAGCTATATGTATAGCGAGAGACCGGTCGGTGTACGTCCATTTGTTATAGGCAAATAAGGCCCAGCGAGATGGATAGACAGAGAGAATGGATCTAGGAGGTGGTGCGAGAGGCCTAGCTACTAGCTACATAGGGGGAGGAGTGTGTGGTTGTGAGATCGATGAAAAGAGGGCGAGAGTTTACACATGTGTGTGACCATATGAGAGACACGAGGCAAGGACACATAAAGGAGGAGATTGAAGGTGTGTGTGTGTATGTTGTAGGCAGGCATCGCGGGAGAGGTTTATCGATCGGTGTGTGTCGGAAGGAGTTGTGGAGACTCTGGGAGAACGACCTAAAGAAAAAAATGAATGTGCCCGGTGGATAGAATGCCGAGGGAGGGGGAGCGCAAGGAGGGCGTGTGCATGCACGAGAGAAAGTTAGTGGTAGCTACAAAGGTTAGAGGATTGTGTGGGTGTAAGAGACTAACAAAGATCATAATTTGATACGAAAGCAGATTCATATATTTGAATAGGAGATCACAGTGTTTTAAACATGTGCATGCATGAATATAGCGGTGATACACGTGCTGTGCACATGTTATACCATAATGTGATAACGCATGGCGTTTGCAACTCACGGCTAAATGCCGAACAATCTAAACCATACTATACATCAAACAATCTCACATTTTATTTGAATTTGTGATAATGCGTGGCGTTTGCAGCTTACAACTAAACATCGAACAATCTAAACAATACTATATATTGAACATTCTCACATTTTATTTGAATTTGTGGTAATGTGTGGTGTTTGCAACTCACATCTAAATACTTGTAGGCATAGGGGGCGGGGCACCATAGATAATGTGATAAACACATTATACATACGAGACATGGTTTAGATTATGAAGATCTAGCTAGAGCTAGAAATGTAATGTGATTTGAAATCAACATAATGTGGATTCAAAAAATCGAGTTCGAGTTCATATAGTACACATAGTTCATATGTAACTCGAGACTAATCATGTGGTGTGCTGTGAACATAATACACAAATGATGGTTTAACTTGACAATAATGATGATTGTAGATCTTATTAAAATAGAGAAACGAATTCAAATGCTTTGACTTCACAACAATCATTACTGTAGATCTTATTCAAATAGAGAAACGAATTCAAATTTAGTTCATATTGAAGCGGTAGTATATACGTTTGGAATGCACTAAAACGTTCATTTGAGTACTAGGTTGCATGCATTATACACGTAGCGAAATATTTTAATTGAACATAACATGAATTCAAAGTTTTGAATGACATTTGTAGTGCGCATTGATTTGGTACAGTACACGTTAGGCTTGTCCGGAAATTTCAATCCGCGCCTTGTTAGCCCGAAATATTAAGATATATCTTTGTCTTGTCGTGCTCTGACAACTCCCTCCATCTCAACCCGCGCCTTGCTATTCCGAAATTACAACGCACGTGAAAACTCCCACCTCCTGTGAAATCTCGACAAGCGAAATGCCCGTGGTACCCCTGAACCAAAAGAACCACCTCAAATCGGTGGGGGTACTTTCGTAACTTACCCCACATTCCGGACAAGCGCCCCCCTAAGCCATGGTTCCCCACTACCATCCCATCCGCCCACCCATTCGTACACCGAGGTCACGAAAACCCGCGACGAAGCCCCACACCCTGCTCCGTCCGCCACCTAGCCGGAGCCTCTTCCTCGACGACGTCGTCCACAGCAACACCTAGACGTCCCTCATCCACCATACCGTATGAGGATCCGTCGTCGATCTCATCGTCCCGCCGGTTCAGCCACCCCGTCCTCCACCTCCAAGGAGCTGCACCAACGTTGCCCTCGTCTTTCGCGCCACCTCCATTCCCACACCACCGTCTTCACCTGCACCACCGGAAGAGCATCATCATCACCGTTTCCTCGGATGAAGGTGCGGCCTAATCGGCGCCACCAAAGAGGTTGTACACTAATCGCCACATTTTCTTCTTGATTCGATCTCACGGTGCTGCCGGTGCTCGGTCCTGAGCCGACACGGCGCGGCTCAATCCACGGCGGCGTCGCGGGCCACTTCCTCCATGACATCACTCCCTCGGCGAGGACGTCCACATCAGTAGGAGCTGCTGCTACTTTAGCTCTCGCTCTTGCTGCTGCTCTGCTCTTGCTCTCGGTCGCCTTCCTGGTCTGCTCTTGCTATTGCTCTTGCTCGCGCTGCAGCTCTCGCTCTTGCTCTT
>NC_057804.1:158238056-158255286 GCF_018294505.1 Triticum aestivum | reverse complement strand
GGACCGGCGGTGGTGAGTGTTTTCGGGGCGGGCAGGGTGGCTCACCGCCGGCCGCGGGCGGCGGGAGGCTGCTGTTTGGCCGGTGGTGGCTGGCGGCTCAGGGGGGTGGAGGTTGAAGATGAACTGCAGTCCCTTGATTTTGTATCCAATGACTGCAAAATCGACTAACCAGAGATGAAAAGGTCAGTCGACCGACGTGTAGCCTCACCTTGCTAGTGCGTTCAGTTTCCACAGCAAAATTCAGTTTCGACAGCAAAATTCAGTTTCGACAGTTAAGTTCAGTTTCAACAGTTAAGTTCAGTTTCGACAGTTAAATTCAGTTTCGACAGTTAAGTTCAGAGATGAGCGGCTGATGTATTTTACATCTAGCACTTTGTGGTTATGTATTTTACGTCATGTATTGGAGATGCTATTAGAATTCCGCTCAGGTTAACATTGTCTCTCTTGTCCTACTTCAGCCTTGGCGTCGTACAACTCACCAGAGCTGCTCCAACGATGAAACCCTCCATCACAGTGGAGCAGTACCTCGGTCTCCATCTCTAGACGCCTAAGATCTTCTTCCCCTCCTCTGATAGCCAAGTCAGCCGGAGCATCCTCACCGGCCAACCCAGTCGCGCTGAGATCGACATGGCTTCGCCAAAGAGGTTGTACACTTGTTGCATCTCTTTTTTACTCTACATGTTATATATATTGTCCACTAACCACACGTAGTAACGGAAAATACGATTATTTTATCCTGCTATATCACAGGAAGTGAGGTACCAGGCAACTTAGCTTTCTGTGATGGACTCTCTTGAACGCCATCATTATTTATCTCTGCGCATTTGAGCTGTGCATTTGTCGATGGCCCTGGGAGTTGAGCTAGTAGGGCAGTGGCCTGGGTCCAAAGTAATAGAAGTAGCACAAAAACATTTTTTTATTGTAGGCTTTTCCTTGCTCAAGCCTGCCTACTAGAATTGCGAGTGCTTGAAAGGAAAAGTGAATGAAAAACATAGGAATTGGAAAGTTTCCTATGGTACTACTATTCATGAATTTGTTCAAAGGAACGGAGCAAAGGAAAACTGTAGGATTTGTTCCTTTAGTGTATCCTTGAAAGAAAAAATGTAGGAATTTTAATTTTCACTTGTCCTCCTTTTCAAATTCCTATTCATGAAGCACAAGACTAAGAGATAGTAGCATAATAGCATTATAACCGTACATTTTCTTGTGGTTTGACTTAATCTCACCATGCTTCTTTGCATTCTGTGATATTCAAATTATTGTGAATCAAACACCCAGATTGGCAAAAATCCCGTGTTTTTAAATTCTCTATTTTGCACGTGCATTCCTATCCTATTCCTGTCTATTTCCTATCCCTGCATTGTTGGAATCCTCCAACTCAAACAAGCCCTTACATAATTACTTTTGTTACAGATAGTTGTCAAGGAAAATCTTGCGTGGTTTGTCCCGCTCCTGTTGCACCGTCGTCCACCCCAGCTCAGCTGCTCCAACGACAGAAGGGTCCAGCACAGCAGGGATCCGACCTCCAGACTGTCTTTCGCCGCCTCAAATCTTCTTCCCCGCCACCGGCAGCCATGAAAACTGCATTACCATCATCAACCAAGCAGATGACCTCGAGGACTACATGGGTCCGCAAGACAGGTCGCACTCTTTCGTGTCTGCTTACGTTATGCATCGCTTAATATTACGTGCTACTTTATTGTCCTATTCACCGATTAGACTCTGAGTCAGCTCCAAACTAATGGTCAAACTTGAGTTTTTAAATGGTTGTGGGGTACATATGAGGGCCGCAATCAATAGTATCTATCTACTATCTGGTTAATCTCCGGTGTCTACTATGAGTTTCATGTTGGATGGGAAACAAACAGTAAAGAAGCCATTATCTGTATTTTTTAACTGAAGCCATTATCTCCCTGGTATTATTTGTTTTAGGCCTATCCATAGGTTACTACCATCACTCTGGATTTCTGCATGCACTCCTTACATAATCTCACTATGTTTAATTCCTATGCATGACAGTTATTGTAAACAATGGAACTGAACATGTAGAGCAAAAGAGACGAGCCTAGTGTGGCAATAAAATTTCGTGCAGATGTCGCTCCATGGTAGGCGCAAAGGCAGCCCCCTCCATGCATTTCGGGTTGTAATCGAGAGGAAGATATCTGTTCTGAGGGGGATTCAGAAGGAGAAGACAACTCCTATTTACCCCCTGAGGTCTTCGCTCTAACTTGGCATGCTGATGTTGGTTATATCATGCATATGGTGCCTTGCATTGCTTACTTTATACATCAAATATGTCATCTACTTAGTTTAGACATCCTTTGTCCGAATGTCATCTGTTTAGTTTATTCATCATTTATGTGAATTATGCAATGCCATCTTGTTTAGCCAGGCATCATATATGTGAATGTTGCAATGTCATCCTGCTTAGCCAGTCATCTTATATGTAAATTATATCAGGCCATCCTTTTTTTTCGTTACATATTACACTTGTCAACAATGTTAGTACATTCAACTGCTCTTCGTGTGCATCAGCCATTTGACACGGTGATGGCAAATTCTGGAGTGAAAACAAGGTCTTCAGAGCAGACTATGCTATATGACGAAGCGCATATCTCGCTAGTTACGGATAGCTCCTCAAAGGAGGATTCAAAGATAGATGACCAGTCCTATCCCCCCGAGGTGTATGCTCTAACTTGGCAGGGTTATGTTGCTCATATCGTGCGTATGGTGTCTCGCATTGCTATGTCATTTGATTATTTTAGACACGCTTTCTGTGAATGCCACCTGTTTAGTGTCTAATTACCATATATGTGAATTATGCATTGTCATCTTGTTGCAAGACATTATATATGTGAATTATACAATGCTATCTTGTTGGAAAGGCATTATATATGTGAATTATGCAATGCCATGTTGTTTAGCCAATCATCATGTATGTGAATTATATCATGCTATCATTTTTTTGTATTATGTGTTCCATTTGTCGACAACGTTTGTATATTCAACAACTCTTCCTGTGCATCAGCCATTTGAAGCGGTGATGGAAGTATCTGGAGTGAAAACAAGGTATTTAGAGCAGACAATGCTACCTGCTAAAGCAGACATCTTGCTGGTTACAGAGAGCTCCTCAGAGGAGGATTCAGAGACTGATGACCAGTCCTATTTCCCCCCGGAGGTCTATGCTCAAACTTGGCAGGGTTATATTACCCATGTCATGCATGTTGTCTTGCATTGCTTAGTTTTTACATCATATATGGATTGCCATCTGCTTACTTGCTTACTATATAAATCATATATTTGAATTATATCATGCCATCATGTTTACATAGTACATACAGATCATCTATCAGAATTATGGCATGGCAACCTATTTAATAAAGACATCAAATAGTTATATCATCTCATCCTGTTTACTGTTTACAGTCATCATATTTTGAATTATGGCATTCTATCCGTGAATGTATGTGAATTATGGCATGCCAACCTATTTAATAAACACATTATATAGTTGTCTCATGTCATCCTGTTTACATAGTCTCATATTTTGAACTATGTCTTTCCATCTTTTTTAGTTAGCCATCATAATGTGAAATTGTGTCATGCTATCCTGTTTAGTTAGCCATCATATATGTGAAATCGTGTCATGCTATCCTGTTTGGTTAGACAACATAAATATGAATTATTTGATGCCCTCTTTTATTCCCCACTATCCATTGCACCTATCTATCATACAATGTCTATACTTTCAATTACTTTTCTTGTTTATCAGCCATTTGAATTGGACAGGGTGATGGCAGTATCTAAGGGAGTAACAACACGGTCTACAGAAAAGATAGTGCTACCAGCTGATGCAGATAGAACCACGGTTGTACTTGCCCAAGGACCAAATCCACCACACATAACCCAGACTCTTGCAGATTGTACCCCTACCCTGTTGGACAGAGAACCAGCTACACCCCTTCTAACCCCAACCCCGGCAGATAGTAACCCAGTTCCAGTTGACACAGCACCGTCTCCACCACAGAGCACCCAAACACGAGTAGTTAGTAAGGGAACTGCAGTGCCCAAAGCACGAGGACGACCACTCCGAATCCCAACTCAACGCTTAAAGGATAAGAAGATTTGTTCTCAGGTCAGATTCTATAGCTATGGTTCATACTCCTTTGCTCTTGCATTACTGTACTTACTCATACCAATTATTTTCAAATTTGAAGGATGGAATTGAAACTCCAATGGCGCAACAGGTATGTTTTAAACCTGTTTCTTTAACTGGTTTGCTGTTGTAACCTGCTCTATGTTGATTTTAGTTTCAATTGAATAAACAGTTATGTTCTCATGTCATGCACATTACAAGTGTTGTTATTGCTCTATAGTTTCCCACACTTATATTCTGTCTATTCTGCTTTGTCTTGAACAAATATTATTTAAATTGTGTCTCTATCTTGATTTGGCAACAAAAACTAGAATGATATAGATCATGGTACATAGATATATGTTTGTTTCATGTTGTTATCTTGTCCACTTTACTACTGAACTCATTTACCAAAATGAGTTTCATATACAACATGGTAAACATGTGGTGTGTCTGCTTGTTTCTCTTTTAGAATGTGGACAAAATATTGGAGAATAGTACCGAGTTATGCAATGGTAAAGGAAGTAATGCAGATAAGGTCCAAGATAGTGAGTGCTACGTCTTGAGCTTGCGTTGGTTTTCCTTGAAGAGGAAAGGGTGATGCAGCAAAGTAGCGTAATTATTTCCCTCGGCTTTTGAGAACCAAGGTATCAATCCAGTAGGAGGCTCCTCAAAAGTCCCACGCACCTACAAAAAACAAAGAACTCACAACCAACGCAATAAAGGGGTTGTCAATCCCTTCACGGCCACTTGCGAAAGTGAGATCTAATAGAGATAGTATGATAAGATAAATATATTTTTGGTATTTTATAATATATATGCAAAAAGTAAAGACGCAAATAAAAGTAGATTGAAAGCTTATACGATAAAAGATAGACCCGGGGGCCATAGGTTTCACTAGTGGCTTCTCTCAAGATAGCATAAGTATTACGGTGGGTGAACAAATTACTGTCGAGCAATTGATAGAAAAGTGAATAATTATGAGATTATCTAGGCATGATCATGTATATAGGCATCACATCTGTGACAAGTAGACCGACTCCTGCCTGCATCTACTACTATTACTCCACACATCGACCGACTCCTGCCTGCATCTTGAGTATTAAGTTCATAAGAACAGAGTAACACACTAAGAAAGATGACATGATGTAGAGGGATAACCTCAAGCAATATGATATAAACCCCATCTTTTTATCCTCGATGGCAACAATACAATACGTGCCTTGCTGCCCCTGCTGTCACTAGGAAAGGACACCGCAAGATTGAACCCAAAGCTAAGCACTTCTCCCGTGGCAAGAAAGATCTATCTAGTAGGCCAAACCAAACTGATAATTCGAAGAGACTTGCAAAGATAACTCAATCATACATAAAAGAATTCAGAGGAGATTCAAATATTTCTCATAGATAAACTTGATCATAAACCCACAATTCATCGGATCTCGACAAACACACCGCAAAAAGAGTTTACATCGAATAGATATCCTCAAGAGAGGGGGAGAACATTGTATTGAGATCCAAAAAGAGAGAAGAAGCCATCTAGCTAATAACTATGGACACGAAGGTCTGTGGTAAACTACTCACAACTCATCGGAGGGGCTATGGTGTTGATGTAGAATCCCTCCATGGTCTATTCCCCCTCCGACGGAGCACCGATGAAGGCTCCAAGATGGGATCTCGCAGATGCAGAAGGTTATGGCAGTGGACATTGTGTTTCGTTGGCTCCCTGGATGTTTTTGGGGTACATAGGTATATATAGGAGGAAGAAGTACGTCGGTGGCCGTCTGCGGGGCCCGAGAGATAGGGGGCACGCCCAGAGGGGGTGGGCGCATCCTCCTGTCTCCTGGCCGCCTCGCAAGCTTCTTGACTTGCACTCCAAGTTCTCCGGATCTCGTTCATTCCAAAAATCACGCTCCCGAGGGTTTCATTCCGTTTGGACTCCGTTTGATATTTCTTTTCTTCAAAATACTGAAATAGGCAAAAAACAACAATACGGGTTGGGCCTGCGGTTAGTAGGTTAGTCCCAAAAATGATATAAATGTGTAAAATAAAGCCCATAAACATCCAAAAGGGGTAATATAATAGCATGGAACAATAAAAAATTATAGATACGTTGGAGACGTATCAAGCATCCCCAAGCTTAATTCCTGCTCGTCCTCGAGTATGTAAATGATTAAAACATAATTTTTGATGTGGAATGCTACCTAGCATAATTCTCAATGTATTTTTCTTTATTGTGGCATGAATGTTTAGATCCAAATAATTCAAGATAAAAGTTTATAAAATATAAAAATAATAATGCTTCGAAGCATACTAACAAATAATCATGTCCTATCAAAATAGCATAGCCAAAGAAAGCTTATCCCTACAAAATCATATAGTTAGGCCATGCTTCATTGTCATTACACAAAATACTCCCATCATACACAACCCCGGTTTCAGCCAAGCAATTGGTTCATACTTTTTAACGCGCTTCAGCTTTTTCAACTCTTACACAATACATGAGCGCAAGCCATGGACATAGCACTATGGTGGTATAAGGTGGTGGTTGTGAGGACAAAAAGAGGGAGAAGATAGTCTCACATCAACTAGGCATATCAACGGGCTATGGAGATGCCCATCAATAGATATCAATGTGAGTGAGTAGGGATTGCCATGCAACGGATGCACTAGAGCTATAAATATATGAAAGCTCAACAAAAGAAACTAAGTGGGTGTGCATCCAACTTGCATGCTCACGAAGACCTAGGGCATTTTGAGGAAGCCCATCATTGGAATATACAAGCCAAGTTCTATAATGAAAAATTCCCACTTAGTATATGAAAGTGACAACATAGGAGACTCTCTATCATGAAGATCATGGTGCTACTTTGAAGCACAAGTGTGGAAAAAGAGATAGTAGCATTGTCCCTTCTCTCTTTTTTCTCTCATTTTTTTTCTTTTTCTTTGGCCTTTCTTTTTTTTGGCCTTTCTTTTTTTCTTCTTTTTTTCTTTTTTTTCTTTTTAAAGTTCGAAGTCTCATCCCGACTTGTGGGGGAATCATAGTCTTCATCATCCTTTCCTCACTGAGACAATGCTCTAATAATGAAGATCATCACACTTTTATTGATTTACAACTTAAGAATTACAACTCAAAGCTAGAACAAGAGATGACTCTATATGAATGCCTCCAGCGGTGTACCGGGATATGCAATGAATCAAGAGCGACATGTATGAAAATTATGAAGGTGGCCTTGCCACAAATACGATGTCAAATACATGATCATGCAAAGAGCAATATGACAATGATGAAGTGTGTCATAATAAACGGAACGGTGGAAAGTTGTGTGGCAATATATTCGGAATGGCTATGGAAATGCCATAATAGGTAGGTATGGTGGCTGTTTTGAGGAAGGTAAATAATGGGTGCATGATACCGGTGAAAGTTGTGCGGTATAATAGAGGCTAGCAAAGTGGAAGGATGAGTGTGCGTATATCTATGGACTCACATTAGTCATAAAGAACTCATATACTTATTGCAAAAGTCTACTTTCCCTCGAAGCAAAGTACTACTATGCATGCTCCTAGGGGAAGAGTTGGTAGGAGTTAACCATCGCACGATCCCGACCTCCACTCATAAGGAAGGCAATTAAAAGAGCACCTCATGCAACAAATTTGTCACACAACTTTTACAGTACGTGCATGCTACAGGACTTGCCAACTTCAACACAAGTATTTCTCAATTTCATAATTACCCACTAGCATGACCCTAACATTACTACCTTTATATATCAAAACAATTATCAAGCATCAAATTGATCATAGCATCCAATTCACTTCCTATGATAGTTTTTATTATACCCAACTTGGATGCTCATCATTCTTGGACCAAATTTGTAACCATAGCAAATACCATGCTGTTCTAATAGACTCTCAAAATAATATAAGTGAAGCAAGAGAGACTAGAAATTTCTTAAAAATTAAGCCACTGACGTGCTCTAAAAGATATAAGTGAAGCACTAGAGCAAAAACTATCAAGCTCAAAATATATAAGTGAAGCACATAGAGTATTCTAGCAATTCTAATCAAGTGGGCTTCTCCCAAAAGGTGTGTACAGAAAGGATGATTGTGGTAAACTAAAAAGCAAAGTCTAATATAATACACGACGCTCAAAGCAAAACACATATCATGTGGCGAATAAAAATATAGCTCCAAGTAAAGTTACCAATGAACGAAGACGAAAGAGGGGATGCCTTCCCGGGGCATCCCCAAGCTTAGGGTTTTGGCTATTCTTGAATATCTTGGGGTTCCATGGGCATCCCCAAGCTTAGTCTCTTGCCACTCTTTATTCCATAATGCATCAAAGCTTTACCCAAAACTTGAAAACTTCACAACACAAAACTCAACAGGAAATCTTATAAGCTCCGTTAGTGAAAGAAAACAAAACCACCTCATAAGGTACTGTAATGAAATCATTCTTTATTTATTTTGGTGTTAAACCTACTATATTCCAACTTCTCTGTGGTTTATAAACTATTTTACTAGCCATAGATGCATCAAAATAAGCAAACAACACACAAAAAACAGAATCTGTCAAAAACAGAACAGTCTGTAGAAATCTGTAACTAACTCAAACTTTTGGAACTCTAAAACTCCTACCAAAATAGGAAGTCCTGGACAATTTGTCTATTGATCAGCATCAAAACGAATCAACGCAAAATCACATTTCTGTGATTTAACAAAACTAAATTCGTGCGTGCATAGTTTCTGTTTTTCAACAGAATCAAATTAACTATCACCATAGGTTGCCCTATAGGTTCTACTTGGCACAAACACCAATTGAAACATAAAAACACATCTAAACAGAAGGTAGATGCAAAATTTATTACTAAACAGGAACAAAACAAAAAAACACAAATAAAATTGGGTTGCCTCCGAACTAGCGGTATCGTTTAACGCCCCTAGCTAGGCATAAAAGCGAAGATAGATCTAAGTGGTGCCATCTTTGGCACTTAATTCCTCAATAGAGCACTTATGATCTTTAGGGGTTTCTCCCTTTTTAGCAATGATTAAACTTTTAGGCAAAAATCCAAGAAATTCGTTTGTAGCAAAAGGTTCCTTAACGATAGAGAAACAATTGGGATGGACACTTATGGATTTGAGATCCGCGTCTCCCTTACTAGAAGATTCACCCTTATTTTTAGGAACATAAATAAACTTGGCAGTTTTGGTAGGAGGTTTTGGAGTGTTTTTCATGGAAGAAAACACGGAACCTAAGTTGGTAATGAAATCCTCAAGTTTACCGATTCTTGCAGAATCTAGATCTATTTTTTCATTAACTATAGGTTCTTTCTCTTTAAGATTTTTCAAAGTAACTCCAACCCTAGATCCATATTGGGTAATGTGATTATGAATCTTTTTATCCAAATTTTCAATCAACTCAACAGTGGCAATTTTATTTTCAATAATCTCAAGCCGTTGCATAACATGTTCTAAAGTTAAACAGTTCAATTAACCAAAATAGGTGGTGGGCCAAACAAATCTAATATAGCATTTTAAGTATCAAACGTATGGCTACTCAAGAAACCCCCTCCGGTAACGGTATCAAAAACAAATCTATTCCAAGGAGTAATGCCTACATAAAAATTGCGAAGAAGTACGGCAGTAGAAAGCTTCCTAGAAGATTTATTTTGAGCATTACAAATTCTGTGCCAAGCATCTTTTAAATTTTCTCCCTCCCTTTGCTTAAAATTGAGAATTTCATGTTCAGGAGTAATAACAAGGATAGGAGGACTAGCCATAATGACAAGGTAAACGATCTAACACACGAGCAACCGGAAAAAGGCAAGCGAAAGAGAGAGAGAGAGAGAGAGAGATTGGGAAAGAGAGGGCGAATAAAACGGCAAGGGTGAAGTGGGCGAGAGGAAAACGAGAGGCAAATGGCAAATAATGTAAATGCGAGGGAGATGAGTTTGTGATGGGTACTTGATATGTCTTGATTTGAGCAAAGACCTCCCCGGCAACGGCGCCAGAAATCCTTCGAGCTACGTCTTGAGCTTGCATTGGTTTTCCTTGAAGAGGAAAGTGTGATGCAGGAAAGTAGCATAAGTATTTCCCTCAATTTATGAGAACCAAGGTATCAATCCAGTAGGAGGCTCCTCAAAAGTCCCACGCACCTACACAAACAAACAAAGAACTCACAACCAATGCAATAAAGGGGTTGTCAATCCCTTCACGGCCACTTGCGGAAGTGAGATCTGATCGAGATAGTATGATAAGATAAATATATTTTTGGTGTTTTATAATATATATGCAAAAAGTAAAGATGCAAACAAAAGTAGATTGAAAGCTTATATGATAAAAGATAGACCCGGGGGCCATAGGTTTCACTAGTGGCTTCTCTCAAGATAGCATAAGTATTACGGTGGGTGAACAAATTACTGTCGAGCAATTGATAGAAAAGCGAATAATTATGAGATTATCTAGGCATGATCATGTATATAGGCATCACGTCCGTGACAAGTAGACCGACTCCTGCCTGCATCTACTACTATTACTCCACACATCGACCGACTCCTGCCTGCATCTAGAGTATTAAGTTCATAAGAACAGAGTAACGCATTAAGAAAGATGACATGATGTAGAGGGATAAACTCAAACAATATGATATAAACCCCATCTTTTTATCCTTAATGGCAACAATACAATACGTGCCTTGCGGCCCCTGCTGTCACTGGGAAAGGACACCGCAAGATTGAACCCAAAGCTAAGCACTTCTCCCATGGCAAGAAAGATCAATCTAGTAGGCCAAACCAACCTGATAATTCGAAGAGACTTGCAAAGATAACTCAATCATACATAAAAGAATTCAGAGGAGATTCAAATATTTCTCATAGATAAACTTGATCATAAACCCACATTTCATCGGATCTCGACAAACACACTGCAAAAAGAGTTTACATCGAATAGATCTCCACAAGAGAGCGGGAGAACATTGTATTGAGATCCAAAAAGAGAGAAGAAGCCATCTATCTAATACTATGGACACGAAGGTCTATGGTAAACTACTCACAACTCATCGTAGGGGCTATGGTGTGGATGTAGAAGCCCTCCGTGGTCGATTCCCCCTCTAGCGGAGCGTTGGCGAAGGCTCCAAGATGGGATCTCGCAGATACATAAGGTTACGGCGGTGGAAATTGTGTTTCGTTGGCTCCCTGGATGTTTTTGGGGTATTTAGGTATATATAGGAGGAAGAAGTACGTCGGTGGCCGCCTATGGGTCCCAGGAGATAGGGGGCGCGCCCAGAGGGGGTCGGCGTGCCCTCCTGTCTCCTGGCCGCCTTGCAAGCTTATTGACTTGCACTCCAAGTTCTCCGGATCACATTCGTTCCAAAAATCACGCTCCCGAAGGTTTCATTCTGTTTGGACTCCGTTTGATATTCCTTTTCTTCGAAATACTGAAATAGGAAAAAAAACAGCAATACGGGCTGGGCCTCCGGTTAGTAGGTTAGTCCCAAAAATGATATAAATGTGTAAAATAAAGCCCATAAACATCCAAAAGGGGTAATATAATAGTATGGAACAATCAAAAATTATAGATACGTTGGAGACGTATCAGTGAGACATCCCTGTTGGTCTCCAATAAAGCTGATAAAAACTATCTTGACGACAGTGAGAGAACCCAAAAGTCTTGTCTTGATGTAGTGTGCGAGTTACTGGCCACTACTACTGGCACAAGCTCTTCGAACTCGCTGCCTGAATCAGTTCGTCTTCTTGAGTCTCAACTTCATGTTGCAAGACATTGATTAGATGTGCTGCGACCGGAAGCTGAAGGACTGAGGAAGTCCCTGCGGAATTCAGATGCATATATCCTGGTGCAACAGCAAGCGCTGGAGGATTTAAGCGCCAAACAAGATAAAGTTAATAAGCTTGCTAAGCATATTGCCATCATTATGGGTACCCGGGATATTGTTTCTTGAGATCTTATGAAGTGGTTTCAGTTCTGGATTTGTTTTGCTGCGACGTTTATTTACGCTGGTCGCCAACTTTGACAACCAATGTATATGATATGCTGCTTTGATCCCTATATTTGCACTGCTGGCGAACTTTGATGCCCAGTGGATGTAATATGTGTAATAGCCGTGATAGCCTAGCGTTAGGTGCTTGCTTATTTATTTCCTTGTTGTCTTGTTTACTTGTTTGCTTCTAGTCATTGCAGTTCTTTTTCCGCGGTTTGCTAGTGGCTGCAATAAGCTATTTTTTAAAACTAGGCCACAATAACCAAGGGCTAATATTTATTGTAGTGACACTGGTCCTCCTATGGGCCGTAGAAACAGTGGGCCTTCTATGGGCCGTAGAAACAATGGGCCTTCTACGGGCCGTAGAAACAATGGGCCTTCTATGGGCCGTAGAAACGGGCCTTCTATGGGTCGTATCATCAATGGGCCTTATACGGGCCATATGATCGATTGGCCAAACATGGGCCAAACAGACCGCATTATGGCCGTAAACGAGCTAGAGTTGGAATCGTCCGTTCATGGGCCGACCATAACGGGCCATCGTTAATAGGCCGTATTTGATGATGCTATGAAAACGGCCCAACGTATTAACAGACCACAAACGGGCCGACTGTAACCACGGGCTGAATCTGGCCCACAAGCAAAAAATGACAGTAACGGGCCGTTAGTAAACGAATGATGGAAATGAGCCCAAGAACAAATGGGCTCTGAGAAGGCCAAAAGATAACATGGACTGGAAATGGCCCAACGGAATAACAGGCCGTTAATGGGTATAAAGTGATACACTGTTCATTATGGGCCAGTTTCACCATGGGCCGTTAATGGGTGTAAGTGATACACTGTTCATTACGGGCCCGTTTCACCACGGGTCATTAATGGGTCAAGAGTTACAAAGGGCCTCATATGGGCCGAAAGATGTCATGGGCCATACATGGGCCAGAAGTGAAAACGGGCTGGAATCATATTGGATTGCCCAGATGACGCTACTGGGCCTAATTCGGATAGGGCGTAATGGGCCATGGGTTAGCGGGCTGTAAATGGGCTATATGCGAACAGGCCGTTAACAGGCTTTCCGTGGGCCGGCCCTCCACCTTTTGACCAAGTCAAACGAGTCGGCCTTTTCACGGGAATGGGCCTCTGTTGGGCCGTGCCACGTGTCGATGTATCATAGGCGCCTTCTGTCCAATGAGTGGATGACATCTATCCCAATGATGATCCGACACGTGTTTCCTCCAGCCAATGATGATTTTACACGTGGAAAATCCCCATTGGTCGGGGCTGTTAATGGTTTATCGGATCCAAAACCCGACCCGATAGCTTAACGACGTTCCATTACGGTGGATGCCATGTGTCGGTCACCCTTCACAAAAGCACTTCTGTGACGCGTGATTTATCGTCATGGAAGTGGACACTTCCGTGATGATAATTTTGGTAATGTCATGGAACACCTCTACGACAGCACAGGTATGACTATCTTTATTCTGTCATAAAATCGTCATGGATGTACATGCATGACAAAAAATGCGACCTACTGTGACAAACATGTATCATCATGGAAGTGTCTTTTTTTGTACTGCATGGACTATCTCATACCAGCATGGTGCACAAAAGAAAAATTAAAACTGAATGCAAAAGACGCTCCAAGACTTGCACATATCGCATGAACGAAACGAATCCGAAAACATACCGATACTTGTTGAAGAAAGAGGGGATGCCTTCTGGGGCATCCCCAAGCTTAGACGCTTGAGTCTCCTTGAATATTTACTTGGGATGCCTTGGGCATACCCAAGGTTGAGCTCTTGCCTCTCCTTCTTTTCCTCATATCGAGACCTTCTCGATCAAACACTTCATCCACACAAAACATCAACAGAAAACTCGGTAAGATCCGTTAGTATAATAAAGCAAATCACTACTCTAGGTACTGTTGCAAACCAATTCATATTTTGTTTTTGCATTGTGTCTACTGCAATATAACTTTTCCATGGCTTAATCCACTGATAGAAATTGATAGTTTCATCAAAACAAGTAAACTATGCATCAAAAACAGAATCTATCAAAAACAGAATAGTCTGTAGCAATGTCAACATTCACCATACTTATGGTACCCCAACAATTGTTCTAAAATTAGGAAAAATAAAAAAAATTACAGAAAGGCAGTGCAAAAAGTTTCAGAACCGTTTGACGTTCCAATAAAAAATGTAAAATCGTGCACTACAGCCAAAGTTTCTGTCCTGCACCGTACAAACCAACAAGCATTGTAAACATCTTAAAGGTAAACCTTAGCACATTATTTTTATAATACAATGGAATTGTACGAGGATACTTATTTTTGATAAAAAGTTTCTATGATTAAGATTCACAAAGTTTCCGTGAGCATGAACAAGTTCAAGGAGCTCCCCCACTTCGACAATGTTTGTCTCTCTCACTTTCACTTTCCTTTTTGAAAAGTTTTGGGTTCCCCTCTTTATTTTTTTAATTTTTAGACTATATAAAAGCACTCAACAGAATAAATGACTCTCTAAGACTTCCGGGTTGTCTCCTTGGCAGCGCTTTCTTTAAAGCCATTAAGCTAGGCATATAGTGCTCAAGTAATGGATCCACTCGGACCCCAAGGTATATCAAAGCCAATTTTAATTAACAATGATTTGTAATTTAGTAGTGAGAACAAAGTAAAATATATCTAGTAATAACAAAGTCCAACTCTCTTTCTATGCATCGGCATGTCATAAAAGAACAATTCATGCACATCAAGTAAAGGCCAATGCATAGTATAAGCAGTTTCTTGCAATTTTATCATATTGGAAACATAAAGAGGTGGAGATGTGTTTCCTCTCTCATAATAATTGCAAGTAGGAGCAGCAAGCACATGCATATTATATCTATCAAAATCATCATGTGTAGTAGTAAAATTCAACCCATCAATATAATCCTTACTAAGCACAAACTTCTCAGATATAGTGTGATTTGGAGAATTCAAAAAGATAATAGGACTATCATGCGTGGGTGCAATAGCAACAATTTCATGTTTAACATAAGGAACTATAGCAAGTTCATCTCCATAAGCATAATTCATATTGGCATCTTGGCCACAATCATAGCAAGCATCATCAAAAAGGGGTATTTCAAATGAATCAAAGGGATCATAGTAATTATCATAGCAATCATCCTTTGGTAAGCACGAAGGGAAATTAAACAATGTGTGAGTTGAGGAGTTACTCTCATTAAAAGGTGGGCACGGGTAGCTAATCCGCTCTTCCTCCTTTTATTCTTCGCTCTCCTCATCATCTTTTTCATCCAATGAGCTCATCAATTCCTTCTTCCGTAGAATCCTGCAAAATATTAGTCTCTTCTTGGACAACAGAGACTTTCTCAATAAATGCATCAATATCGGAATTGTATTCATAATTCTCATAACCTTATTTAAGTATAGCAAAATTTCCAGGTCTGTAAACAACATAATCAGGATTTTCACACTCTTTAAACAAAGATTCAATTTCATAAGCACCCATAAAAGTAACGAATTCTTCTATTTGTTCCACATCATAGTAATCATATATACCATCAGCATAAGAAGCCAAGGTTTTATCATCATTTAATTTGCATGAAAAGGGAAGGTGTGGAGCTTTCATCCTAGAGCAACAAGTATAATCATATCTCAAGCATAGTTCCCGAGCATACCAATGCAACATATGAATTTGATCCCATAATAATTTCCCTTTTTGAGTCAAGCGATAATCCCTAAAGTATTCACATTGATCCAACGTGTTTCCCATAACATAATTGAACGGGGCTTTATCAGGATTATCAAAGTAGTACATAATATTTTTTCACATAACCAACATCGAGGGATTTAGGAGATTCCCCATCTCCATGAGTAGCAAGTACACCTAATTTTTTTGGTATTTCGTATTCCATATCCATAACTAAAGATAGAGAACAACTTAGGACAGCAAATAAAAATTACTTAGTGATAAAGAAAACAAGCGCACACGAGAATATTCACCCCACGCAATGACACCCCGACAACGGAGCCAGAAAAAGGTCTTGATAACCCACAAGTATAGTGGATCAATTGTAGCCTCTTTCGATAAGTAAGAGTGTCGAACCCAACGAGGAGCTAAAGGTAGAACAAATATTCCCTCAAGTTCTATCAACCAACGATACAACTCTACCCACGCTTAACGTTCGCTTTACCTAAAACACATATAAAACTAGAAGTACTTTGTAGGTGTTTTTGGATAGGTTTGCAAGATAATAAAGAGCACATAAATATAAATAGGGGCTGTTTAGATAAAGAAGCAATAAAGTAAATATAGCGAGTGTGGAAAAGTGGTGGTAGGAGTGGTGAAATTGTCCCTAAGCAATTGACTACTTTACTAGACCGGTAGCAAGTTTTATGTGGGAGAGGCATAAGCTAACATACTTTCTCTTCTTGGATCATATGTGTAACGCCCCGGTTTCGATGCGCCAGGTGTCCTTCAGTTATTCGCCATCGTTGCCATGTCATTTGCTTGCGTGTTGCATTTTATCATGTCATCATGTGCATTGCATTTCATACGTGTTCGTTTCATGCATCCGAGCATTTTCCCCGTTGTCCGTTTCAAAAGCCGGCACTTCTAGGCCCTCCGAAGTTCCCCTTTTGTCTCCTGTTGTGAGTGGGTGTTAAACATTCTCGGAATGGACCGAGTCCTGCCAAGCGGCCTTGGTATAGCACCGGTAGACCGCCTGTCAAGTTTCGTGCCATTTGGAGTTCGTTTGGTACTCCAACGGTTAACCGCGTAGCCCGAAACCCCCCCTTTCTCTTGCAGCCAAACACCCTTCCAAAGTGGCCCAAAACCCATCTAACACCCCTCCATGCTCTCGGTCATTCGATCACGATCGTGTGGGCGAAAACCGCTCCTCATTTGGACTCTCCTAGCTCCCTCCATCTATAAATAGGCCCTTCCCTTCCATTTTCGCGGACGAAACCCTAGTCTAGCCTCCCTCTCGCCCGCTGGACTTGTCCGTTTCCTCCCGGACGTGTTCACCGCCGCCGACACGTCGCCCCGATCAATCATACGACGCCACCTCAGCCACGCCGCCGCACGCGCCCAATCGCGGCT
>NC_057804.1:158230693-158237799 GCF_018294505.1 Triticum aestivum | reverse complement strand
CCGTGCCGCCCCCGCGCCGAAGCTCCCCGCCGCCTTCGCCGGCCGGCCAGATCGGCCCGTCGCCGCCGCCGCCTGACGGGATCAGGGAGGAGCCCCGATTCGCCCTAACCCGTTGACCGCGTGGGCCACGTGGGCCCTGTGTGGGTCGCCAGCCCAGCGACCGGCCCAGCCGGACTCGCCCCAGGCCCAGTCCAGCTTCCCTCGGCCTGCTTCCCTGTCCTGGGCTTCGGCCTGCTAGGTGAGCCCGCCTAAAACCCGCATGGTCACGTCTTAGTTATACTGCGCTCACCCTATTTTTTTTGAAAAATGACCAAGTCCCTAGTCTGTGTAATTTTTGTGAAATGTTCGTCATGTTGTATCTCTGCATCCGTAGCTCCATTTCGTGCGTGTAATATGTCAAATTGTTCGTCTCAACAAGAAAATCATTTCATTCCATTGCATCATATTCATTTGAGGTCATCTTGATGCCTGAATCATCATTGTAAGAGTGCTTCATGATGTTTTCTGCTGTCTGTTATCAGAACGAGCTCTTTTGTCATTTTTGCCATGATTGATGTGTGCATCCTATGAGGTTGATGTCTTCATGTGTTCTGAACTATGCAATGTCTTCTTTACAGAGGTGCTTACCATGTATTTTGTGATCAATATGGTGACTAGCACAAGCATGCAAACTACGCATCGTGATGTTGCTATTTTAGTCCCTGTTCTGCTGTTATTTTGATGCCATGTAAACTTGATGCTAAAGAGAGATCCGTGCATATTTTGAGATACTTCAGTAAGGGTGTTTTGAACAATAGGTTATTGTCTATCCATTCATTCCCTTTGTTGCAATTACGGAGTAGCCTAGCATGTTATTTTCGTGCTCTACTTTTGTTTCACAATGTTTCCTGGCAGATTGTTTACGTGTTATTCAATTTAGCCAAGGATGCTATAGTTGATCCTTGCATGCTATGGACTTGTTCTTGGCTTGGTTTGTTTCACAAACATGTCTTCTTGATGATGCTATGCTTATCTTGTCATGCAATGACTTGTGGTGAGTGAATCGAGCTTGTTAAGTAGTGTACATGATGTTGCTGTTTTGCTAGGCTGAATCTGTTATTTCGCGATGCTAAGTAAACCTGTTGCTACTTATCATTCTATGCATAATCTGAAGATGTCCACTAAACATGCTTTGTTCTACATGCCATGCTATATCCATCCATGCCCCTAGTTGCATTTATAGGTTGTTGTAGCTTGTTGTAATCTTGCTCCAAATTTGCTTGAAAATGTTGCTGTCAGCCTGTTAACATTAAGTTCAGTTGTTGCCATGTCTTTTCCTAGTGATCCATGTACCCTATGACCTTGCTCTTGCCATGCTTAGTTTCACAAACATGTATTCTTACTGTTGGTTGCCTTGCCATGCCATGTATTGCTCTGTAGTGAGTTGCACAAGCTCATCTACATGCCTTCATAATTCTGTTCCTGCCATGTTTAAATCTGTAATATAACTTGCCATGTTTACATGGGTGCCATCATATTTTCTGATCCTTTTTGTCTTATGGTCAGTAAGGGACTTTTGATCTATGCAATTAGTAGATTCATGCCATGCCTTTGTTTGCCATTATAAGTTCCTGTAACATGTTTTTTGATAGCTCTAAACATTGCATCGTGATGTTATTTTCTGCAAAGTCTGAAATTGTTATAACTTGCAATCTTACCATGTGTGTTTGAGCATGTTCTAGTGATTTCTGGAGATAGCTCAGTGTTCATGTTTTGTAATGCTTTACCTGTACATCATGTCCATGCCTTTTGTTATCATGTTGGGGTGCTGGAGCATGTTGTTTTGATGCTTGTAATATGCCTAGTTGCTGTTTTGGACAGCTTGTCCTTTAAACTTGTATGGAGTGCATGTGTTTGAACCGTTGCTCCGTTTTGAGTGTGCTCTATATGAAACTTGCTTAAAATTGCATGTAGCTTCATATTATCATGTTGCATCCTTGTTTTGAGGGGTTTGCTTGATGTTTGGGTGCATTGTGCATCAATGCCATGTTTAACTTGTTTTGCTCATATCTTCTAGGCCGTAGCTCCAAACTAAATGAACTTTATATGTAACTTGACTAGAATCGCATGTAGATTATATTGGTGCATCTTAACTTGCTGTTTAACAACTTGAACATAAGGTTTATTCAGATCTGGACCAATTTCGAAATTTGCATATGAGGACTTACCGTAATTGTTATATGTTGTTCCCGGCCTCATTTAAACTTGACTTGATGTGTTGCTCTGGTTTGCATCATCTCTTGCCATGAGTAGCTTCATGTAGTTTTGTCATGCATCATGCTTGTTGTGCATCATGCCTTGTTCATGTGTGGTGTGTTTACCTATGTTGTGTGCTTCTTTTCGATAGTTCCCGTTTCCGTTGCGATCGTGAGGATTCGTTCATCTATGCTTGGTTCGGTGTCATCCGTTCGTCTTCTTCATGGACTCTTTCTTCTTCCTAGCGGGATTTCAGGCAAGATGACCGCTACCCTAGATCTGACTACTATCATTGCTATGCTAGTTGCTTCGTTCTATCGCTATGCTGCGTTACCTATCTGTTGCTCTTCAAGCCATCCCAAATTGCCATGAACCTCTAACCTTTGACACCTTTCCTATGCAAACCATTGCTTGGCTATGTTACCGCTTTGCTCAGCCCTCTAATAGCGTTGCTAGTTGCAGGTGAAGTTGAAGTTGAAGATTGCTCCATGGTGGACAGGATTTTGGTTGGGATATCACAATATCTCTTATATTATTAATGCATCTATATAATTGGTAAAGGGTGGAAGACTCGGCCTTTTGCCTGGTGCTTTGTTCCACTCTTGCCGCCCTAGTTTCCGTCATACCGGTGTTATGTTCCCAGATTTTGCGTTCCTTACACGGTCGGGTGATTTATGGGACCCCCTTGACAGTTCGCTTTGAATAAAACTCCTCCTGCAAGGCCCAACCTTGGTTTTACCATTTGCCTCACCACCACCTACCCTTTCCCTTGGGTCGGCCAACCCAAGGGTCATCTTTATTTTAGCCCCCCCTGGGCCAGTGCTTGTCTAAGTGTTGGTCCATACCGAGTAGACTGCGGGGCCACCTCGGGGCAACTCGAGGGCTGGTTTTACTCGTAGGATGGCTCATCCGGTGTTGCCCTGAGAACGAGATATGTGCAGCTCCTATCGGGATTGTCGGCGCATCGGGCGGCTTTGCTGGTCTTGTTTTACCATTGTCGAAATGTCTTGTAAACCGGGATTCCGAGTCTGATCGGGTCCTCCTGGGAGAAGGTCTATTCCTTCGTTGATCGCGAGAGCTTGTCATGGGCTAAGTTGGGACACCCCTGGAGGGTATAATCTTTCGAAAGCCGTGCCTGCGGTTATAGGCAGATGGGAATTTCTTAATGTCCGGTTGTAGATAAGTTGACACCAGATCTGAACTAAAACGCATCAACCGCGTGTGTAGCCGTGATGGTCTCTTCTCGGCGGAGTCCGGGAAGTGAACACGGTTTCTGGGTTATGTTTGACGTAAGTAGGAGTTCAGGATCACTTCTTGATCATTGCTAGCTTCACGACCGTTCCTCTTGCTCTCTTCTCGCTCTTATTTGCGTATGTTAGCCACCATATATGCTTAGTCGCTGCTGCAACCTCACCACTTTACCCCTTCCTTTCCTATTAAGCTTTGCTAGTCTTGATACCCATGGTAATGGGATTGCTGAGTCCTCGTGGCTCATAGATTACTACAACAACAGTTGCAGGTACAGGTTATGCGATGATCATGATGCGAGAGCGATGCTTGCTTGCGTTGAGTTCTTCTTCTGCTTCTTCGATCAGGGGATAGGTTCCAGGTCGGCAGCCTGGGCTAGCAGGGTGGATGTCATTTGAGTTTCTGTTTGTGATTCATCCGTAGTCGGATGAAGCTCTGATGTATTGTGATGTTGTATTCGTGTGGCATTGTATGCCTCTTGTATGTATCCCCATCTATTATGTAATGTTGATGTAATGATATCCACCTTGCAAAAGTGTTTCAATATGCGGGTCTATCCTTGGTGGGACCTTCGAGTTCCTTTTGGATAGGGTCGCATATTGGGTGTTACAAGTTGGTATCAGAGCCTCGACCGACCTTAGGAGCCCCTTGATTGATCGTGTAGTTTGGCCGTTGTTGAGTCTAGAAGAAAACTGTTTTCGAAGTCTAGTTATATCGGAGAGTAGGAATTCTTTTTACTCCTCAGCCCCTTCGTCTCTCTAGTGAGGAATCTTGACGTAGGTGTTTTTGAATTACTTCTCTTCCCCTTCAAATTTTTCTTTAGGATCACGTGGTTGGTTTTCCGATCGTTGTCTCTCAGCTCTTTTCATTCGGTGCATTTCTCGTCAAGTCGAATCGACCCTCTTCATCTTTGAGTTCAATCCTCTGTTGTTTTCTTTCCCACCCGCCCACCCTTCTCCTTCTCGGAACCGGAGTCCATAATCGAGTATCCATCCTACTCGTGCAAAGTCTTTGCTTTCTTTTCTCAATGATTTCAACCGGTGTTTTCTCTTCAAGATATTCGTCGGTTTCCCCTTCCAAGTTGTCTTTGCTTTCCCGCCCTCCCACCCTCTTCTTCCCAGAGTCTGAGTCTCTCTCGACCATCTATCTCAGTCGTGTGGAGCGTCTTCAGTCTTTCGTAAATTAATTCAACCGGTGAATTCTCATCTTGTTCGTCATTTTTCATCCCTTTCTTTTTCCGGTGGACCCAATTCAAGTATTCGGTGTTGATCATATTCTTTCCCTCAGATCAAGTGTTCTCCTTGCTCGTTCGCCTCTCGCCAGTTTATCCTTTCGGAGTGTTCAAGACATCTCAGGAGATTCGTCTGTGTTCTAATTAATTCGAGGTTACCACCTCATTCAAATATTTCAATTGTTCCGGTGCTTCATCTATCTCTTCAACAATCCTTTCCAACGGTATTTTTTCTCTTCAGTGGGCCCTAACCCACAGGTCTTTTCCCAGGATCTTACCTGACTCTTCTGATTCCCCCGGAGTTATTCTCAATTCTTTTCAAGTGTGACGTAAGAATGGATTTCATCAGTCACATGCCTTTCCAAGATCGTTTTCAAATCATTTCATTGTTGGCTCAACCTCTTCGCATTTCATTCTCCCGGAGTATCTCAACAATTCATGGTGGTTCTCATATTCATTCTCAACATTTTGGAGACTGAAGAAGAGTTCCTCTTAAATCTTGTTCGTTCTCTCGAAGATTCGTGGTTCTAGCCTCGTGTTACCATCTCGAATTATTCCATTTGTCAGATATTCTTTTATTATCCATCCGGAGTATTTCAGGAGTTCTTTTCCCGTTTCTTTTCACCAGAGGCCATCATTCCAGTTATCATTATCCATTTATCCCGGTGCTTCATTCAAGTGATCTTTCATCAGCTCATGATCTCTTTATTCTTTTGTATCTAAATCCCCTCGAGCATATTGGTTCTTCTAATTCTTCCCGGCGATTCTTTCTCTTTTCTTCGTTCATTTTCATTTCTAACGGTGGTTCGTTCAAGATTCTTTTTCTTTGATTATCATTTTAATCCATTCGATTTTCTAGTCCTACCGGTGGTTCATCAAGACCTTCTCAAGTTTGTGATATGTCACTTCTCAATCCTTTTCAAGAAGAATAAGTAGTATGCAAAAATCCATTGCTTGTCATCAATTTATTTTGATGAAGGATAAACATACAATAAATCTTATTCTTATTTACTCAAAGTGATTAATCCCTTCCTTCGGAGTTTGTTCTTGATGAATAAATTCTAGTTCCAATGGTTTTTCATCTTTTCTTTTTTGGAGTTCAATTTCCTCAGCCATTTCGTCGGAACCAACATCTAAATCATCGCAATGCTCATCTTATTCTTTCGTCCTTCAGTCTATCTCATCATCCTTTCGTTACCGGAGTTCTTCATGGTGGCTCTTCATGATTTCATTCATTTTTCAAGAGTTCATCAAGATTCTTGTTAGTGGAGTTTTGCATTTCTTAGTTCTTCTCAGCTATCCAATCATTTCCTTTTGTGGTCGGAGATCACCTCATAATTTTAAGATGCTATCCATAAGTCCACGACAAGCTTATTCTTTCGTTGTTGATTTTCTCAACAACTCCATTCAATCCTTCGTCCTAAGTTCTTTTCATTCTATTTCAATTCTTTCCGGAGGTTTGTGTCATGTCTTCATCAAGTGTCATTCCATCCTCTCAAGTTCTTGTTCTTTTCCTTCCATGTTCAGTCAGAGTTCTGCCTAAATCCTTTCCGTCTTATTCGTTTCTTATCTTGTTCTAACCGGAGTTGTTTCATAGTCCATCTGATTCCGTGAGCTTTCGAACCTCGTCATTCTCGCCGTTCCTCTCTTCTTCTTGAGTGCTCTCGATTCTTTGCTTCTTCTTTTGAGTTCTTGTTTCACCTCATCCCCTTTTCCCTTCCGTCTCGGTCCTAAGATCTCGGGACGAGATCTCTTGTTAGTGGAGGAGTGTTGTAACGCCCCGGTTTCGATGCGCCAGGTGTCCTTCAGTTATTCGCCGTCGTTGCCATGTCATTTGCTTGTGTGTTGCATTTTATCATGTCATCATGTGCATTGCATTGCATACGTGTTCGTTTCATGCATCCGAGCATTTTCCCCGTTGTCCGTTTCGCAATCCGGCACTTCTAGGCCCTCCGACGTTCCCCTTTTGTCTCCTGTTGTGAGTGGGTGTTAAACGTTCTCGGAATGGACCGAGTCTTGCCAAGCGGCCTTGGTATAGCACCGGTAGACCGCCTGTCAAGTTGCGTGCCATTTGGAGTTCGTTTGGTACTCCAACGGTTAACCACGTAGCCCGAAACCCCCCCTTTCTCTTGCAGCCCAACACCCTTCCAAAGTGGCCCAAAACCCATCTAACTCTCCTCCATGCTCTCGGTCGTTCGATCACGATCGTCTGGGTGAAAACCGCTCCTCATTTGGACTCTCCTAGCTCCTTCCATCTATAAATAGGCCCTCCCCTTCCATTTTCGCGAACGAAACCCTAGTCTAGCCTCCCTCTCGCCCGCCGGACATGTCCGTTTCCTCCCGGACGTGTCCACCGCCGCCGCCACGTCGCCCCGACCAATCATACGATGCC
>NC_057804.1:158194844-158230212 GCF_018294505.1 Triticum aestivum | reverse complement strand
CGTGGGCCCCTCGTGGGTCGCCAGCCCAGCGACCGGCCCAGCCGGACTCGCCCCAGGCCTAGTCCAGCTTCCCCCGGCCTGCTTCCCCGTCCTGGGCTTCGGCCTGCTAGGTGAGCCCGCCTAAAACCCGCCTGGTCACGTCTTAGTTATACTGCGCTCACCCTGTTTTTTTTTTCGAAAAACGACCAAGTCCCTAGTCTGTGTAATTTTTATGCAAGGTTCGTCATGCTGTATCTCTGCATCCGTAGCTCCGTTTCGTGCGTGTAATATGTCAAATTGTTCGCCTCAACGAGTAAATCATTTCATTCCATTGCATCATATTCATTTGAGGTCATCTTGACGCCTGAATCATCGTTGTAAAAGTGCTTCATGATGTTTTCTGCTGTCTGTTATCAGAACGAGCTCTTTTGTCATTTTTGCCATGATTGATGTGTGCATCCTATGAGGTTGATGTCTTCATGTTTTTGAACTATGCCATGTCTTCTTTACAGAGGTGCTTACCATGTATTTTGTGATCAATGTGGTGACTAGCACAAGCATGCAAACTACGCATCGTGATGTTGCTGTTTTAGTCCCTGTTCTGCTGTTATTTTGATGCCATGTAAACTTGATGCTACAGAGAGATCCATGCATATTTTGAGATACTTCAGTAAGGGTGTTTTGAATAATAGGTTATTATCTATCCATTAATGCCCTTTGTTGCAATTATGGAGTAGCCTAGCATGTCATTTTCGTGCTCTACTTTTGCTTCAAAATGTTTCCTGGCAGATTGTTTACGTGTTATTCAATTTAGCCAAGGATGCTATAGTTGATCCTTGCATGCTATGGACTTGTTCTTGACTTGGTTTGTTTCACAAACATGTCTTCTTAATGATGCTATGCTTATCTTGTCATGCAATAACTTGTGGTGAGTGAATCGAGCTTGTTAAGTAGTGTACATGATGTTGCTGTTTTGCTAGGATGAATCTGTTATTTCGCGATGCTAAGTAAACCTGTTGCTACTTATCAGTCTATGCATAATCTGAAGATGTCCACTAAACATGCTTTGTTCTACATGTCATGCTATATCCATCCATGCCCCTAGTTACATTTATAGGTTGTTGTAGCTTGTTGTAATCTTGCTCCAAAGTTGCTTGAAAATGTTGCTGTCAGCCTGTTAACATTAAGTTCGGTTGTTCCCATGTCTTTTCCTAGTGATCCATGTACCCTATGACCTTGCTCTTGCCATGCTTAGTTTCACAAACATGTCTTCTTACTGTTGGTTGCCTTGACATGCCATGTATTGCTCTGTAGTGAGTTGCACAAGCTCATCTACATGCCTTCATAATTCTGTTCCTGCCATATTTAAATCTGTAATATAACTTGCCATGTTTACATGGGTGCCATCATATTTTCTGATCCTTTTTGGCTTATGGTCAGTAAGGGACTTTTGATCTATGCAATTAGTAGATTCATGCCATGCCTTTGTTCGCCATTATAAGTTCCTGTAACATGTTGTTTGATAGCTCTAAACATTGCTTCGTGATGTTATTTTCTGCAAAGTCTGAAATTGTTATAACTTGCAATCTTACCATGTGTGTTTGAGCATGTTCTAGTGATTTCTGGAGATAGCCCAGTGTTCATGTTTTGTAATGCTTTACCTGTACATCATGTCCACACCCTTTATTATCATGTTGGGGTGCTATAGCATGTTGTTTTGATGCTTGCAATATGCCTAGTTGCTATTTTGGACAGCTTGTCCTTTAAACTTGTATGGAGTGCATGTGTTTGAACCGTTGCTCCGTTTTGAGTGTGCTCTATATGAAACTTGCTTAAAATTGCATGTAGCTTCATATTATCATGTTGCATCCTTGTTTTGAGGGGTTTTCTTGATGTTTGGGTGCATTGTGCATCAATGCCATGTTTAACTTGTTTTGCTCATATCTTCTAGGCCGTAGCTCCAAACTAAATGAACTTTATATGTAACTTGACTAGAATCGCGTGTAGATTATATAAGTGCATCTTAACTTGCTATTTAACAACTTGAACATAAGGTTTATTCAGATCTGGACCAATTTCGAAATTTGCATATGAGGACTTACCGGAATTGTTATATGTTGTTCCCGGCCTCATTTAAACTTGCCTTGATGTGTTGCTCTGGTTTGCATCATCTCTTGCCATGAGTAGCTTCATGTAGTTTTGTCATGCATCATGCTTGTTGTGCATCATGCCTTTTTCATGTGTGGTGTGTTTACCTATGTTGTGTGCTTCTTTTCGATAGTTCTTGTTTCCGTTGCGATCGTGAGGATTCGTTCGTCTACGCTTGGTTCGGCTTCATCCATTCGTCTTCTTCATCGACTCGTTCTTCTTCCTAGCGGGATTTCAGGCAAGATGACCGCTACCCTAGATCTCACTACTATCATTGCTATGCTAGTTGCTTCGTTCTATCGCTATGTTGCGTTACCTATCTGTTGCTCTTCAAGCCATCCCAAATTGCCATGAACCTCTAACCTTTGACACCTTTCCTATGCAAACCATTGCTTGGCTATGTTACCGCTTTGCTCAGCCCCTCTTATAGAGTTGCTAGTTGCAGGTGAAGTTGAAGATTGCTCCATGGTGGACAGGATTTTGGTTGGGATATCACAATATCTCTTATATTATTAATGCATCTATATAATTGGTAAAGGGTGGAAGACTCGGCCTTTTGCCTGGTGCTTTGTTCCACTCTTGCCACCCTAGTTTCCGTCATACAGGTGTTATGTTCCCGGATTTTGCGTTCCTTACGCGGTCGGGTGATTTATGGGACCCCCTTGACAGTTCGCTTTGAATAAAACACCTCCAGCAAGGCCCAACCTTGGTTTTACCATTTGCCTCACCACCACCTACCCTTTCCCTTGGGTCGGCCAACCCAAGGGTCATCTTTATTTTAGCCCCCCCTGGGCCAGTGCTTGTCTAAGTGTTGGTCTGAACCGAGTTGACTGCGGGGCCACCTCGGGGCAACTCGAGGGCTGGTTTTACTCGTAGGATGTCTCATCCGGTGTTGCCCTGAGAACGAGATATGTGCAGCTCCTATCGGGATTGTCGGCGCATCAGGCGGCTTTGCTGGTCTTGTTTTACCATTGTCGAAATGTCTTGTAAACCGGGATTCCGTGTCTGATCGGGTCTTCCTGGGAGAAGGTCTATTCCTTCGTTGATGCGAGAGCTTGTCATGGGCTAAGTTGGGACACCCCTGCAGGGTATAATCTTTCGAAAGCCGTGCCTGCTGTTATAGGCAGATGGGAATTTGTTAATGTCCGGTTGTAGATAACTTGACACCAGATCCGAATTAAAACGCATCAACCGCGTGTGTAGCCGTGATGGTCTCTTCTCGGCGGAGTCCGGGAAGTGAACACGGTTTCTGGGTTATGTTTGACGTAAGTAGGAGTTCAGGATCACTTCTTGATCATTGCTAGCTTCACGACCGTCCCGCTTGCTCTCTTCTCGCTCTTATTTGCGTATGTTAGCCACCATATATGCTTAGTCGCTGCTGCAACCTCACCACTTTACCCCTTCCTTTCCTATTAAGCTTTGCTAGTCTTGATACCCATGGTAATGGGATTGTTGAGTCCTTGTGGCTCACAGATTACTACAACAACAGTTGCAGGTACAGGTTATGCGATGATCATGATGCGAGAGCGATGCTTGCTTGCGTTGAGTTCTTCTTCTGCTTCTTCGATCAGGGGATAGGTTCCAGGACGGCAGCCTAGGCTAGCAGGGTGGATGTCGTTTGAGTTTCTGTTTGTGATTCATCCGTAGTCGGATGAAGCTCTGATGTATTGTGATGTTCTATTCGTGTGGCATTGTATGCCTCTTGTATGTATCCCCATCTATTATGTAATGTTGATGTAATGATATCCACCTTGCAAAAGCGTTTCAATATGCTGGTCTATCCTTGATGGGACCTTCGAGTTCCTTTTAGATAGGGTCGCATATTGGGCGTGACAATATGCACTTATGGTTGGAACTCTAGCAAGCATCCGCAACTACTAAAGATCATTAAGGTAAAACCCAACCATAGCATTAAATCATCAAGTGCCCTTTATCCCATACGCCACAACCCCCTTACTCGGGTTTATGCTTCTATCACTCAAGCAACCCACTATAAGCGAATCATGAACGTATTGCAACACCCTACAACGGGAATCCCTCACGCTTGCGCGACACGGAGGGCACAATAGGACAACAACATAACCACAAGCAAATTAAACCAATCATAATAATTCATCAATCACCGGTAGGACAACGAAAATCTACTCAGACATCATAGGATGGCAACACATCATTGGATAATAATATGAAGCATAAAGCACCATGTTCAATTAGAGGGTACAACAGGTTCCAGGAGAGTGGACCGCTGAATATAGATGGGGGAAGGTGATGGAGATGTTGGTGAAGATGGCGGAGGTGTTGGTGTAGATCGCGGTGATGATGATGGCCCTCGGTGGCGTTCCGGCGCCACCGGAAGCAAGGGGGAGAGAGCCCCCCTTCTTCTTCTTCTTCCTTGACCTTCTCCCTAGATTGGAGAAGGGTTTCCCCACTGGTCCTTGGCTTCCATGGAATGGGAGGGGCAAAAGCCCCTCCGAGATTGGATCTCTCTCTCTCTCTCTCTCTCTCTGTGTGTGTGTGTGTGTGTGTGTGTGTGTGTGTGTGTGTTTGCGTTCTCTGATTCTGCCCTTTCACCGATTCTTATATATCTGGAGATCCGTAACTCTGATTGGATTGAAACCTTCGCCCAGAGTTTTTCTTAAATTACCTTTCTTGCGGAAAAAGAAGAGCGTCAACCACCTTACGGGGTGCCCATGAGGGTCAGGGGCGCGCCTGCCCCCCTGTGGCGCGCCCCCTGCCTCGTGGCCCCCTCGGGCACCGTCTCGCGTTGGTTTTTCTTCCCAAAAATCTTAAATATTCCAAAAATATTCTCCGTCCGTTTTATCCTGTTTGGACTCCGTTTGATATGGGGTTTCTATGAAACATAAAACATGCAACAAACAGGAACTGGCACTGGGCACTGGATCAATATGTTAGTCCCAAAAATAATATAAAAAGTTACAAAAATTATATGGAAGTTGTAGAATATTGGCATGGAACAATCAAAAATTATAGATATGACGGAGATGTATCAGGGCTTAATGGGCCAAGGAGGGGACAGACCAGCCCACAAGGGCTGGTGCACCCCTCCACCAGGCCGTCCAGCCCTATGGAAAGGAAATGGGGGAGGGCAAGTCCCTCCGTCCTTCCCCTCCTCAAGGGAGAAAGGAAAGGGGGGCTCCACCTCCCCCTTCCTTCCCCTGGCGCCTATACAAGGAAGGGGGAGGCCGAACCAAGGCAGGAGCCCAAGTGGGATTAGGCCCCACTTGGGGTGCCCCCTTGGCCTCTCCCCTCTCCCTCCCACCTATATATATGAGCAGGTGGGCGCCTAGCACACCCACGACATAATCTTAGCCATGTACGGCATCCCCCTCCATGGTTTACTCCCTCGGTCATATTTTCACATTGCTTAGGTGAAGCTCTGCGGAGATCACTATCAGCATTCTGGATACGGGGTACACAGACTTGCCTGCCTGCGCCCCACAGCGTGGGCCCCATCAACATCCTGGTACGTCCCAACTTCAGCATCGACAACTCAAGACCCTCGCAAGGGGACAAGTCTCGTGAGGTGGATGACACCAAGACCTCCAAGGGGATCGACCTCCTCAGGCTGGCTCCAGAGGAGCGGAGATTTCTTTGCAAGGTGCACCTCATGAGGCTCAGCTGACGTGAGCCATGACGACACAGGCCAGGCGGGCGCCAACGGGCGCAGAGTATCAGTTTCATCTTTGCAAAGGAGGCAAGCACCAGGCGCGGAGTCCTGAGGAATCAACCAAAGGTTTCCATTCTGGTGCAACAAGACCAAGACCTCTAGGACGGCAGGACGGAGGTCATCGCCGAGGCCACCGCAGCGTCACGACCAGGGGCTTTTGTAGGCGAAGACCACTCTAGTCACGATAGGATGTACTTGTTGTCTCCCTTCAAATCTGGCCATTGTGGGATCCCTTCCCGCCAACATTTGGGAAGAGGACCTAGGCCACTATAAATAGGACTTAGCCACCACCATAGAGAGGGGCGAACGGATGATATCCATTCCTCCCTCACCACCTCACCAGCTCGCTTGAGGTCAAGAACACCTCACCTCCTGAGGCTGTTCATCCACTGTAATAGTTCATCATCAGCCCCTCGAGGCAATCCACCACAAATCTGGAGTAGGGTATTACACCGCAGGTGGCCTGAACCAGGATAAACTGATGCGTCTCTCTGTACCTTTGAGCTCGACGTGTTAGGCTGTGAGGATCGTGAGTAGGCAGGCTGGGTAGGTTGAGATCTTCGCACGCACCCCAAAGTTCAAACCTATCAAGGGTTTGCGGAACCAGAAATCCGCGCCAGATAGCGGTTCGTCGGAGCCTCTCTTCCATCGACCGTGTAACAACCTGATTTTTGGCCCCTTCTTTTTCTTCTGATTTTCTGAGGTTTTTGCCTGAGTTTTCTTCTTCCGTGGCTTTGTGGTCTGGAAACTAAAGAATATGCCTTCTTCTTTGCTTCCATAGTGGCTTGTCATTCCCCTGTCTTATCTATACCTTTCCATTTCCACCTTGGACCAAATCCCAATATTCTTTTATTGGGAATATTCCTTTTCTATTAAAGGAATTATCCTTTTTGCCCTAGGATGTGAAGCAACCTATATCTCCATCACTCTGAAAATTCCCAAATAATTCTCACAAATTGTTTGGGTCAGATCTTCCTCAAATATGGCAAAATATTCCATTTGTCATGTTTACCATCATGCTCAAATAATTCATTTCCTATTCTGCCCTAAATGGCACATTGTGAAGCAAGTGTTATGATCCTTTGACCAATTGACCCCAAACTCCTTGGACATCTTTTCCTATCCATATGATTGCCACATGCCAAAATTCAACCTCATTTTCCTAGTAATTATTTAATTATGATTTTCCAAAGTTTCTGTCCAAAAAGAAACTTTGTGAAGGAGGTACAAGCTAGGCATATCCAAATGAGTTGAAATTTTGCATGGCTCTTCATGTCATCATATCATAGCCCTCCACCAAAGTTGAGATCATGTAATGCCTCCATGTGAGCACAGCTTCAAATCTTTGTCTCTGTCCAAAATTTCAGTTTGTGAAGCAAGTATATTTTATCTTGCTCCATTATGGCTGTAAATATTTCTAGGCGTTCTCTTATCCATATAACTTATATCCACCCAATTGGAGCTCAATATATTTAACCATTTTCCCTCTAGAATTTTTGCAAGTTTCTGGTCAGTGGGGATGTTTGTGAAGGAAGTACCATTTTGGTTTATCCAATTGGTATGAAACGTTTTGCAGAATCTTCATATGACCAAATAACTCTGCCTTGCCCAATTTGAGCTCTAGTTGCTTCTCTATGTGAGTGCACCATCCAATTTCCTTTTCTAGACCAAATATGCACTTATACAACAACTACTAGCTAAACCCCTCCCAATGAGATGAAACTATGCCATCTCAGTCATGTTAGTGAGTGATCAACCTCAGTCAAAGCTCAGACTAATCCTCCCGACCAATCCTCTCCAGAAGGCATCAAACACATTCCCTGTTCAGCTGGTTTGGAGCCTCCTGGTTTTCTCTTGTTTGCCCCTGGACCATGTTGTTGCTTCCTTTGGACTAAGGGTAGCAGGGTCCTTCCACCAGACATGTTTTGGCCGATCTTTGTGCCTCGGATGCGCCAGTGCACGCAGTGACCACCATTTTGGCATGTCATCTGCGTGCTCTGGTGCCTCTGTCTCCTCCTCCCCATCTGTGCACTCGTCCCCTCATCGTCTGCCCATCTCTAGCGTGTTTCTCGTGTTGTCGCCATCCTCCTGGAGCCATCTCCCCCTCCGGAAGCCTCTTCACTGGCGCTCGTCGTCGCGCGCCCACGGGAAAACTGTTGCCGACCGTCGTCTTCCTCCTCTGTCCTCTTCCTCCTCTTGTCCTCGAGCTCTGCCTTGTCTCTGTGAGCTCTGCACCTTGTCTGTGTCCTCCCTCGTCGCCTTCCGGCGCCCTCCCGTAATCGCTGCCATCGCCAGAGCCTTGGTCGGACCTCCGGCGGCAGCACCCGAGCTCAACCGCCTTGACCTGCCTATATAAGCTCTCCCCGAGCCCCTCCTGAGCATCCAGCAGCCTCCCCTCACTCCCTAAGCCTCGCCTAGCCTCTTCCCCTAGCGCCGGAGCCCATCCTGCCCCTCCATGTCCACCATGGCCGCCGCTCCCCTCCGGCTAAATTCGGCCGAACGGAGCCCTCCCCCCTCTCCTCCACCTCAAGTAGATCATCCAGACCCCACTGAGCCTCTCCCACTCCTTATTTTCTCGCCGGAGCACCATGGTCGCGTGCCCAATCTTGGCTGAAGGTCACTTCCGTCGGGGTCGAGGCCATCGCCGCTCCAGCTCTCGTCGGCATCCGTGCAGTGTGGGGATGGAAGCGCCACTCCTCCCCGAGCTCATCGGTGTGCCGAGCTCCGCGAGAGGTGGCCGGAGCCGGCCCGGTGAGCGCCGGCGCCGCGCGCGTCCCTCTGCCTCCGTCGGGAACGGGAGGAAGAAGAAGGAGTTGACCCAGCCAGGCGGGCCCTAGCCCCGCGGACCCCACCAGTCAGCCTCCAGCGCGTTGACCCGCGCGCCCGGTCCACGTGGATGAGTGATGGACCCCATGCCCATGGGACCCGCACGTTAGCGAGACAAGCCCCGGCCCCGCCACTGCCTAGCTGTGTAAGTGGAAGCGTAGTTTTGATTATACGCTTTCGTTTCAGTGAAAGCGTAAAGTGCTGCGGCGTCGGCCAAAAGTACGCTTTCACTGTCCCAAAAGCGTAGTTCCTGGAATGTGCCTTCAGTTTTTTTGTTTAGGCCAAGGCTGAAAAATATTTCTTTACAGATGGGTCCCTGGCAAAAAACCACTCGTAACTTTTTGCTCGAGACTCCGATTGAGGTGAAACCAACGCCCACGTCTTTGTCTCGTCGAGCCCATTCTGATCCCATCATTTTCATTATGGTTCGACATACTGGAAATGACCATTTTGCCCTTGCCCCTAATCAGCCCACTCTGAGCGAGAACCTTTTCCGGTGATTCTTTCTGTGGCTTCACCGCACATCTCCTTGGAGTATTCTTCACCCCCAGGCAAGCCACAACACCCACTTGCATGATGGTAATGCAATAGCCATGGTTTTCAACTTGAACATTTAATACCTGTCTATTTCTTTAACTGCAACTGTTATCGTGGTTTTGGTACTGCTTATAGTTTCATGCTCACCTTCGTGCTATGTTTCTTTGCATCTGGTTAACTTGTGTTCTTGCTAGTATTACTTTCGTATGTCATGCTTGGTAGTAATACTTGTTGATGTTGGTGATAGTCTTTGGTGCATGACTATCGTCTCTGTCGAGTGTCGTTGCTATGCATGTTCTTTTGCATCTCGTTGGTGAAATGCTTGCATGTAGTGTTGTTGTTATGTTCTTGCATGATAGTTGTTGTTGATGCTAGTAGTTATGCCATGAGTAGTGTTAAGTTTGTGATGCTCGTCAGTATGCCATGCTCATATGGATAAATGATTCACTGTTATTATGCTTAAGGCTTATGTTGCATCCATGTCTATGTTGGTATTATGCATTATTGTTGCATCATGTTATTTTCATATGACACGGCTTATTGCATTCGAGTTTAACCGGACTTAATTGAACTTGAACAACTGTTGGCTGAGTCATGGTGCCTCTGAATGGAGCTAACGAGTGAAACCACATTTACCTTATGGGGGGTCTTTGATTCGGTCCTTTGTCATGCCTCTTGCCGGTGCCTCCAACGAGGGAAGGTTATGCATGGGCGCTACCTTGATCAGGTAGGACGGCATAACCCTTGTGTGCCCGTTGTTGTTATATCCGGATTGTCCCTATTTGGTACCGTTTTGCCACGACGGTGGCCGAAGATGCCTTTGGTAGGCATGGGGCCACCCATGACTTAGCCCTGAGAGGGAGTTGGTCAGAGTGGCCGGGAGAGTGTCATGGCAAGGGAAGGGTTTCGTCGGAACGTAGTTGGTCCACCCAAATAGGAGTGCGAGGCCATGGGTTCTGTGAGGTGGGTAAAGTGCACTAGCCTCTGCAGAGTGTGTGTTAAATCTATCAGTAGCCATGCCCGCGGATAAGGGCCCAGTTCGTAAGTAGGTCACACTATGGATCAACAGTAATAATAATGATGTGCTTAATAACAACCCCGGTTTGATGAAGAAAGAAGTTGGTTGATATTTTTGTAATCGGAGGATCACCAGGGTATCGAGGATACCGAGTTTTTGGATATTTGTGGTGTTATGCAGGAATCACGGGTAAAAGTCAAGCTCCTTGTGGTCATATAATGATTACTACGGTATTGTTTATACCAAGCTTGATTGGATCCTAAGATGATCGTGTGATGTCTGATGATGGTAAGTGATGCATGTGATGGTTACATGGTAACCCGTGCAGAGTAAGTTGGTGCATGATAGTGTCATCATGTTGCATGTCAGTATCATCACGTTTATATATTCATACCATGCTTATATGTGCTAGTGGTATCATGTTGTTCATGCCATGTTGTTCTGATGATATCATGTTAATTCTTGTTAACCTGTAATTGCCATGCTGTTGTTTGTCTTGAATGCTTCTGGTTATTGTGATCTTGCAAGTACATTCAATGTACTGACCTGGCGTGTCATGCCAGTTTGCAGGTCAAGCCGGATTTGATTGCTTGTTTGCCGTGGATTCCTTGTTTGTGAGCTAGGATAAGCGTTCCAGCCAGAGTCCCTGCTTAGTGGAGTTCACCACCGTCGTTGTTGTTCCGCTGCTAGAAGTTATTCCGCTGCTTCGTGTTGTTCTGCTGCTTGCATAGAGAAACCATGGCAGGCGTAGTGTCGCCTTGCCGATGTAATTCCATGTTAGATTGGAATCCCCTTGTACCCAATACAGATTGTAATAAAGAGCTGATTTGTTCTATGCTAAGCAGTGCTGTATTCCAGAACACTTCTCCTCGATCTCTGGGATGGAATACGGGGCGTTCTAGTTTCTCTGAGCCGGGGTGCCACAAGCTTGGTATCAGAGCAGGTCTGGCTGTAGGACGCCTTTGCCCACGCGAACGTTAGAAAATAGTAGAATAGACTCCAGTTGGTTTGTTGCATTTGATTGCTACATTTGTTTGGCGCATAGCATGCACATAGACTCATTATCTTGTCACTAACGGTTATCTTGTGAGTGTAGGTGGCATCGGTTTTGATCCTCTACCTGGACCCTCTTTCTTAGTATGCCAGCATTTTGGTGTTCGGTGTCATCTCTGTCCTAGCGGAGTGATGCCCTGGTACCTAGTGTTCCAGACACCATTTGCAGGAGTTATGCTTAGGTATCGCGTCGGTATCTTTCCGCCACCCACCCATATCGTTTCGGTGATAGACTTGTTTCTATCTCAAATCGTGCTTTCCATCTCGTCCCCTTGACAACCCTTGCTGGTCCTTGTTATCAGAAAAGGTTAATGCCATTAAAACCCAGTCTTCCACCGTTACCTTGCCCTGTCATTTCATTGTTTGGACGTGTATGATTCCCATTTGTATGCTTGATGATGATGTGGTCGTGACCGTTGCGTCTTGCTACTTGATCACCAAGTCCGTCCTCACCTATGTATCCATCCAGTTGTAACCGGTGTTTATCCCACGCTTGGTGTAGCCTTGGTTACGCCAACTCTTTCCACCCACAGACTAACTTTCGTGCACACCGCCATAACATATTAGACTGTAGTAACGGAGCTTCAGCGACAATTCTGTGCTTAGGTGTCCATGCATATTATTGTGTGAGTAGTAGTAGTATGTGATGTGCTTGATTATTTATATTATTAGTATGCTAGTGTGCTTTTGTTTTTGTCGTTTATTTTGTTTCTTTCTTCAGGCCTTCGGTGTTACAAATTTTCCCCTTATTAAAGTTGCTCATCAACCGACACCAGACCCGAAGAGTCAGCAAGGAATACATATGTTTGGAAGCTCAACGAAACATAATGGAATTATCATCAGACAACAGTGAAATTGAGAAGATCCCGGATGGATTGTCAGAATCAAGTCTCTCTTAGTGTGCACTCTTTATGGCAGTGATGATCAAATCAACAATGAGATGAACTGTGTGCCAGATCGACAATATATGATCAGTCAAAGGTATGGTTCAGATATAAGGTCTGATTCTTCGTTGAGGATGATTTTGAAACATAATATGCCTAGAAGAAAGCAAGGATGTGCCATATACGCAGAAAGGAGGATATTCCAGCAAAACCTCATTCATACTAGAAATGAACAACATAAATATTAAGATGATATGTAATCAGTCTGAGAAACTTCTCGTGTAAGCAACCGAGTCTTCCCTCGCAAGCTACCAGAGAAGCTTCCAAGGCAAGATTCCTCAATACGGCATTGATACAAGCTATGAATTGATAGTATATGGCAGTGCGTCTCAAGAATCAGATCCGCAACAGTTTGGTCAGAAGTAAGAATCAGTCAGAACGCCAGTCTGCATCGGGAATCAGATTCTCATATATATGCGGTAAGCATACCCCCAAGGTCTTACAAGTCACTCGAACACAGATTTGACAGGCACATGAGGATTGTTAAAAGAAGGAAGCCAGCTATACACCGCAGTGTGACAAAGGATTATGAAGATTGACGACAACAATGAGCTTAGTACAAGTACCTGTGAACCTGGAAGATGATCCTGATGAGCCCTTGTCTCCTTTTCTCCAGTGAAGGCACCACGCCTGTGATCTAAGTTGTTTTTAGCTATCCGGGGTGGATGCCGATTTTTATTTCTCTATTCAACAATTGTCATAAGTTTTGAGCTACTTTTCAGCCGTCTCGTACAGCTGTTGAGTTTCTTTTTGTGACAGTAGCCCTATAGCTGCTTTTCGGTTATCTTAGGGAGCTGCCACTTTCTTCTTATCGACCCGGTCTCATGCTCTAAGCTGCTTTTCAGCCGTCCTAAGCCGTGGTTGAGTTATTTCAGTAATGTCCCAGATCTGAGTTGTAAAGACCGTTCTGGTGGCTATTGATTTATTTGACTATTTTTGTAAGGGTTCAGATGATCATTTTCCTACGGTTAGAACTTGAGAGGTGTTGAACCTGCCATTTAATGGGTTACCATGTCAGAACATGCGGATAAGAGTACGCCTGTCAGAATATTGTACCCGACAGAAACTATGGTCACACAGAGAAACAATATGACCCCGCTCCTTCATCCAAGGATCCAGACAAGAAAAACAGTAATGAAGAAGCAAGCCCGGTAATGCAGGAATGAAAATTGTTGCAAGACCCACATGGTGCAGATACCCCGGACGGTCTAAGTCAGTATGGATCACAATGGATATTCACCTAAGGGGTCTGCTCAATTGTTGGTAAGCACCCCATATCCAGACAACCCGCTCCATTCACATCATGTGCTCAGATTTGCCAGTATCAAATATTCGGATTTGTGAAGTCAGATCAAAGGACAATTCAACAATTTGACTCTAGCAACTATGGTGAAGCATCACACAGCCTACTATCCCCATGGACTGACCGACAGAATAAGCAATCAGAATATGAATAACAGTCTCGAAGAATGTGCCCTCAATTATGAGAATCACCAAAGGATAGCTTGGCATGGATAAAATTTCGTCTGTCAGAACCACCGGCAGTCAAGTCTGCGGATAATATCATAAAGGTTTGTACCCCTTTATACTGGCCAAGACAAATATTTGGTATGGATCCGATACTCAAGACAGTGGAGCCAGTTAATATGATTTAGAAACTTCTGCGAGGAGTTAGAATTTGTCAGAAAACATTTATGCCTCAACTCACAGTTTGGAACCCGAAGAACCTGCCTTAGTGGAGGAACCCAATGTAAGGAGTCAGAGCTTGGGTGTTCATCAGGAAAACCTGATCACCAATTCATGGAAAGTTGTCAGTACAGACACGACAATCGGAAATCACTCTTTGATTTGTGAGACCCGCATATATTGTAGTCATGATAATCTACCACAGTCAACTAAGTCAGCAGATATAAAAAGAATTGGAGCCAGTATAATCACGAACATGCAAGGTAAATTCAGTTAGGATGTGGATACAGTGAAGCAAACCACCCCAGAGCCAGTCAGATAACAATTAAGTGGGAACAACAATAATGGAAAAAGGATATCTGAGTTGGAAACGGTTTCCTTAAGTCAGTAAAGTCATACTTGTTCCCTGAGCAACCAAATCTCGAGGACGAGATTTCCTTAAGGGGGTAAGAGTTGTAACAGCCTGATTTTTGGCCCCTTCTTATTCTTTTGTTTTTCTGAGGTTTTTGCCTGAGTTTTCTTTTTCCGTGGCTTTGTGGTCTGGAAACTGATGAAGATGCCTTCTTCTTTGCTTCCAGAGTGGCTTGTCATTCCCCTATCTTCTCTAGACCTTTCCATTTCCACCTTGGACCAAATCCCAATATTCTTTTATTGGGAATATTCCTTTTCTATTAAAGGAATTCTCCTTTTTGCCCTAGGTTGTGAAGCAACCTATATCTCCATCACTCCAAAAATTCCCAAATAATTCTCATAAATTATTTGGGTCATGTCTTCCTCAAATATTGGAAAATATTTCATTTGTCATGTTTACCATCATGCTCAAATAATTCATTTCCTATTCTGCCATAAATGGCACATTGTGAAGCAAGTGCTATTATCCTTTGCCCAATTGGTCCCCAACTCCTTGGACACCTTTTCTATCCATATCATTGGCACATGCCAAAATGCACCCTCATTTGCCTAGTAATTATTTAATTATGATTTTCCAAAATTTCTGTCCAAAACAAAACTTTGTGAAGGAGGTACAAGCTAGGCATATCCAAATGAATTGCAATTTTGCATGTCCCTTCATATTATCATATTATAGCTCTCCACCAAAGTTGAGCTCATGTAATGCCTCCATATGAGCAGAACTTCAAATCTTTGTTTCTGTCCAAAATTTCAGTTTGTGAAGCAAGTATATTTTATCTTGCTCCATTATGGCTGTAAATTTTTCCACGCCTTGTCTCATCCATATAACTTATCTCCACCCAATTGGGGCTCAATTCATCTAGACATTTTCCCTCTAGAATTTTTGCAAGTTTCTGGTCAGTGGGGATGTTTGTGAAGGAAGTACCATTTTGGTTTATTGAATTGGTATGAAACCTTTTGCAGCATCTTCATATTACCAAATAACTCTGCATTGACCAATTTGAGCTCAAGTTGCTTCTCTATGTGAGTGCACCATCCAATTTCTTTTTTTGGACCAAATATACACTTACACAGCAACTACTAGCTAAACCCCTCCCCTTGAGCTGAAACCATGCCATCTCAGTCACCTTAGTGAGTGATCAACCTCAGTCAAAGCTCAAACTAATCCTCCTGACCAATTCTCTGCAGAAAGCTTCAAACACCTTCATGTTCAGCTAGTTTGGAGCCTCCTGGTTTTCTCTTCTTTGCCCCTACACCATGTTGTTGCTTCCTTTGGACTAAGGGTAGCAGGGTCCTTCGACCAGACAAGTTTTAGCCGATCTTTGTGCCCCGGATGCGCCAGTGTACGTTGTGACCACCGTTTTGGCATGTCATCTGCGCGCTCTGGTGCCTTTGTCTCCTCCTCCCCGTCTGTGCACTCATCCCCTCATCGTCTGCCCATGTCTAGCAGGTTTCCTGCGTCGTCTCCAATTTCCTGGAGCCATCTCCCCCTCCGGAAGCCTCCTCACTGGTGCTCGTCGTCGCGCGCCCACGGGCAAACTATTATCGGCCGTCGTCTTCCTCCTTTGTCCTCTTCCTCCTCTTGTCCACGAGTTGTGCCTCGTCTTCGTGACCTCTGCACCTCGTCCGCGTCCTCCATCGTCGCCTTCCGGCGCCCTCCCGTGATCGCTACCATCGCCAGAGCCTTAACCGGACCTCCCGTGGTGGCACCCGAGCTCAACCGCCTTGCCCTGCCTATATAAGCTCTCCCCGAGCCCCTCCCGAGCATCCAGCGGCCTCCCCTCACTCCCTAAGCCTCGCCTAGCCTCTTCCCCTAGCGTCGGAGCCCCTCCATGGCCGCTGCTCACCTCCGGCTAAATTCTGTCGAACTGGGCCCTCCCCTCCTCTCCTCCACCTCAACTAGATCATCCAGACCCCACTGAACCTCTCCCACTCCTTCTTTTCATCGCCGAAGCACCATGGGCATGTGCCCAATCTTGGCCGAAGATCACTTCCTCCAGGGTCGAGGCCATCGCCGCTCCAGCTCTTCTTGGCGTCCATGTAATGCGGGGATGGAAGCACCACTCCTCCCCGAGCTCGCCAGTGTGCCGAGCTCCGCGAGAGGTGGCCGGAGCCGGCCTGACGAGCGCCGGCGCCGCGCGCCTCCCTCTGCCTCCGTCGGGCACGGGAGGAAGAAGAAGAAGTTGACCCAGCCAGGCGGGCCCCAGCCCCGCGGACCCCACCTGTCAGCCTCCAGCGCGTTGACCCGCCTGGTCCATGTGGATAAGTGAAGCACCCCACCCCCGTGGGACCCGCACATCAGCGAGACAAGCCCCGGCCCCGCCACTGCCTAGCTGGATAAGTGGAAGCGTAGTTTCGATTATACGCTTTCGTGTCAATGAAAGCGTAAAGTGCTGCGGCTTCGGCCAAAAGTACGCTTTCATTGTCCTGAAAGCGTAGTTCCTGGAATGCGCTTTCAGTTTTTCTGTTTACGCCCAGGCTAAAGAATATTTCTTTACAGATGGGTCCCTGGCAAAAAACCCCTCGTAACTTTATGCTCGAGGCTCCGATTAAGGTGAAACCAACGCCCACGTCTTTGTCTCGTCGAGCCCGTTTGCTCCCATAATTTTCACTATGGTTTGATATATTGGAAATGACCATTTTGCCCTTGCCCCTAATCGCCCCCCTCCGAGAGAGAACCTTTTCCGGTGATTCTTTCTGCGGCTTCACCGCACATCTCCCCGGAGTATTCTTCACCCCCAGGCAAGCCACAACACCCACTTGCATGATGGTCATGCAGTAGACATGGTTTTCAACTTGAACATTTAATACCTGTCTGTTTGTTTAACTGCAACTGTTATCATGGTTTTGGTACTGCTTATAGTTTCATGGTCACATTCGTGCTATGTTTCATTGCATCTGGTTAACTTGTGTTCTTGATAGTATTACTTTCGTACGTCATGCTTGGTAGTAATACCTGTTGATGTTGGTGATGGTCTTCGGTGCATGACTATCGTCTGTGCCGAGTGTTGTTGCTATGCATGTTCCTTTGCATCCCGTTGGTTAAATGCTTGCACGTAGTGTTATCGTTATGTTCTTGCATGATAGTTGTTGTTGATGCTAGTAGTTATGCCATGAGTAGTGTCGTGGAATTGTCACGGCAAATGTCCTCTTGCAAAGACTTAGTCGTGAGGCCAACACATCTATGTGGTAGCTTAAGAGGGGTTGGACGGAATCGAAAGATGTGAGGCGGATCATCACACAAGACAAGGATTTAGACAGCTTCGGGCCCCGGGAAACATCATCCGGAATAGCCCTACATGCTGTTTGAGGCTAGGTCTCATTATGCTCGTGAGGGAGTCGCCGCATAAGCCGCCTCCCCCTTTGTATCTAGCCCTAGATATTGTTTCTTGTTACTTGTTCCTCTTTGGGGTGCCCTGCCCCTCCTTATATAAGTTAGAGGGGCAGGTTACATGTGGAGTCCAAGTAGGCTTAGGACTAGCCTATCTTCTACTACAAGCCGGAAACTAGTCCAGGTCTTGATTCCTTGTATGGAAAATATTCCTCATGCCTTTCCTCTTAAGCCGGCCAACCATAATATAAGCCGACCTTCTGGGCCTTGAGCCTCCTAGGCCCCCAGGTCTTGTCGCTCCTCTGATCTACTTGCCAGGTCACCCATAAGTCGCCAAGATCGGGCGGGTCACTTTAGTGTGTCGTCCAGCCAGGGCAGATCATTAGTGAGTCACCAAGTCCGGCCGGGTTATACTTCCGGCTGGGTTACACCGCGGGGTATATCCCCGACATTAGCCCCCAAGTTTAGCTTGGATTTATCCATGGTAAACTTATGCTGCAAAATAAACACAAGAACAAATTTGACAGGTTGTGCTCCAGGTTAAGAATTCTTGTAAACCGGCACCTGAACATCCTTAAGTCCTTGTCATTTCCTTCTTCTAGAAAATCCGGGTCAATAGACCATCTTCACAATCAATTTGATGATGTTGGTTTCTCACAGAAAAATATTGTGAAGAATAATCCACTTGAGTTAGCTTCCAAGGCGCCGGGTTAAATAATTTTGGTCTTCAAATACTCATCTGATATTCAGCCGGCTTGAAGATATAAAACTTGCTGATTTATCATTACCAAAAACTGTCGGATCGTAAATATTGATAGCACCGGGTCATCACTATTGCCGACGCCGGGTCATAATCATTGGTGACACCGGATCATGATTGTTACAAACACCGGGTCAACCTGATCTACTCAAGACTGAGAATTTGAAGATTTTCCCCCTTATATGTATATCACATGTAGCCCCCAAGTGTTGGATTGTCATGCTTGCAGCAACCTGGGACTTGTAATTGCCTTATGCTCATAAAACTTCAACCAGTGTAGCCCCCAAGGGCCGGGTCATTATGCAATAATGAGCAGGGTCTTCAATAAGTTGAGCAAAAATGACTTTTCATTAGCCCCCAAGTGCCATGGTGCATGCTGGCAGTGACATGGGACTTGCATATTTGATATAATCCCAATCTGAATAATATAGCCCCCAAGTGCCGGGTCGTAAGCCTGCAGCGACTCGGGACTACTCCTTCCATTGTAGAATAAATCATATCCATTAATAAGATAATAGCCATTGCACGGAAGCGACTTTGAAAACATCAATCATAACACTGGTTATTTGATAATCACAATAGAAATCCATCTGTCGGTGTCAAAACCGGCGGATCTCGGGTAGGGGGTCCCGAACTGTGCGTCTAGGCGGATGGTAACAGGAGACAAGGGACACGATGTTTTACCCAGGTTCGGGCCCTCTTTATGGAGGTAAAACCCTACGTCCTGCTTGATTGATATTGATGATGTGGGTATTACAAGAGTAGATCTACCACGAGATCAAGGAGGCTAAACCCTAGAAGCTAGCCTATGGTATGATTGTTCTTCGTCCTACGGCCTAAAGCCATCCGGTTTATATAGACACCGGAGAGGGCTAGGGTTACATAGAGTCGGTTACAATGGTAGGAGATCTACATATTCGTATCGCCAAGCTTGCCTTCCATGCCAAGGAAAGTCCCATCCGGACACGGGACAAAGTCTTCAATCTTGTATCTTCATAGTCTTGGAGTCCGGCCGATGATGATAGTTCGGCTATCCAGACACCCCCTAGTCCAGGACTCCCTCAGTAGCCCCTGAACCATGCTTCAATGACGACGAGTCCGGCGCACATATTGTCTTCGGCGTTGCAAGGCGGGTTCCTTCTCTGAATAATTTATAGAAGATTGTGAACACCAGGATAGTGTCCGGCTCTGCAAAATAACTTCCACATACCACTGTAGAGAGAATAATATTTACACAAGTTCAATCTGCTGACGTATTTGGTGGCGTGACGTCACACCACTACCAAGCCTTTAATCGTTTCTATTGTACCACCTCAGCGTGTTTAGCAAAGCGGTTTCCTTGGCACGTCTTGTCGAAGCAGAGATCGTGTTCCCGTTATTCCGGGATTCTCATTAATACGGACGTGGGTAACCCAACCGCGCCCGTTGCCACGCCCCCTCCATCGAAGGCGGGTTCCAAACGGTCACGGGGATGGCTCTTGGTATTCTCCCTCTTTATAATGAGACCAAGGCCCGTTCTTTTTCTTCAATCCTCAATCGAATCCGCCCCTCACCCGAGTTCCAACACCCAGGGCTCCAAATTCGGGTACTTTCGACCTTCGACAATGTCCGGCTCCGACCTACGAGGCCGGTGGATGCCCTCTTCCATCACGAAAGAGGACGTGCTAAAGCTGAGAGACGCCAGGTACTTAACCTACGAGATTTCGCATAGGTTGCCTGCCCGAGGGCAAGTTATTCCTACTCCTGAGCCCGGCGAGAGCGTCGTGTTCGTGTCTCACCTCCGCCGGGGTTTAGTCTTCCCGACGGATCCCTTCGTGGGGGGCTCATGTTTTACTATGGGCTGGAATTCCATGACTTAGCTCTGGAGTCCATCCTCCACATCTCATCATTCATTGTCGTCTGCGAAGCCTTCCTCCGCACTACCCCTCACTTCGGCTTGTGGCTCAAAACCTTCAACGTGGAGCCGAAGATGATCGAGGGGTGTCAGGCAGAGTGCGGCGGGGCGGTTATAAGCAAGAGGGCCGATGCTCCATGGCCCGAGGGCTCTTTTCAGGAGGAGCTCGGCTTGTGGCAACAGGAGTGGTTCTATATCACCGCTCCCAGGGGCAGCAGGCAGAGGCCGCCGCCCGTCTTTCGCCAGGGCCCTCCACAATGGTTGATGTCATGGGTCAACAAGGGGCTTGACTGGGGGCCGTCCAAAGACGTACCCCTATTGTAGGGCCAGATTCGAGGCCTCCAGGAAAGGGAGATCAACCTGGTCGTAGTGGCACAGGTTATGCTGATTCGGCGCCTTCTGCCCTTCAAACGTCGCCCCCTCCGCCTGTGGGAATTTAATCCGGAGGGGCCACAGGCTCTCCAACACTTCATGGGTTTGACACCCGTGGAGATGTACAAACTATTCTTCGGATCGCAAGAGATGCGTCCGGACTTGACCGAGGATGCTGACCTAAGCTGCAATCGCCCGGATACTCAAGTAAGTAGCCCTGTGTCCGGACACACTGTCCATTTATTTATCATGGGTTTGCCTTTTAACCAGCTATCCCTTGGACAGGAGTGGATAGCGCAAGCAAAACTGATACGGTGTTCGGCCCCCCTCCCTGAGACCACGCCGGATCCCATGTTAATCAAAATGTTGGAGCTTGCACCTTCGGAGGAGGGCGAAGGGGGGCACAGGGAAACTACCACCTCTGCCAAGGAGGCTTTCAGTAAGGGGGGAATCGAGAGTCCCTCCTTCCAGGGGGAGAAGAGGACCGCTTCCGAAGACCTGGAGGCCAAGGCCTCAAAGCGGGGAAAGAAATCTGCACTGGAAGGTCCTGTGCCGGGAAGAGCCCCGGCCGCACTGTCTCCTCAGAGGAATCAGCCCTCCAGCGAGCCGTAAGTAAAAAGGGGGAATTTTGTAATAGGGGACACCCCTACTTTATTTCTAAGGGTAACCGAAGTTTTCACCTTGTAGTTCGGATCTCAGCCCATCTCAGCAGAGCTCATCTTCGGGGGACCTTCGTCCGGAGATGATGGAGAGCGAAACGCCTCCATCTGCCGCCCCATCGGGCAGGTCGGACAACCCTGAGGTGTCGTCACGGAGGGTCTCTCCAAGTCCGGCGGGGCCGGGGAGTTCGGCACCCACTGGAGTACGGCCGGTGGAGCTGCAGGATTTGCTCAGGATTTGCACCCACTGGAGTATGGTGATTGAAAGGATCTCATCCGCCGAGAGCGGGTTGCATGAGGCCGTCGGAAGTTTGCTGATGGGGCTTGAGGTACGCAAAAAATGACATACCTTTTAACAGTTTTGCACATGGAGTGCGCCCTGTATAGATAGTAGCCCCTAAGACTTGGTATGCTGTCGAAAGCGACAGCGTGCCGAGGATCATAATCTTAGTTATAGAATGTCTCCCTTTTTATGCAGGTGGCGGAACGTTCGGTGGCCAGCCGAACTGATGGAGTTGCCGAGCTGAAGCGGCAACTCTACGTTGCGGATGCGGACATCGCGCTGGTCAATAAACGACTTAACGAGTCACAAGGTAGATGGTTGCTCCGCAGTCAGTAAGGGAGCTGATGCCTATTGCTTACAATTTGTATGCTTGATGCAGATGGTGCCGCTGCTGTGGAAGACCTTCGAGCAGAGCTCGCTCGAGCCAAGGAGCAAGCCAGGAAAAGTGATGCGGCCGCCTTGAAGGCAGCGGAAGAGCTAAAAGCCGAAAAGGCTGCTCACTGCCGAAGCTGGGAGGAGATGGCCGGAATGGCCGTGAAATTAAAAGATGCTACCGACCGCTATGAGGTTCTTGAAAGAGAACGCCAAGTGGAGCAAGAGGACCTGAAGAAGGCCGTCGCCGAAGCCAAGGATGCCCGTAGTGTGATGCGGGCTATGAAGGAGGAACTGCATCAGGCCGGAGACATTGCGGCTGGAAAGCCCTTTCTGCTGCGTAGGAAGTTCAAGGATCCGAAGTATGCTCAGTTGGGCCAATTGTGTGATGCGGAGGATCCTTATCTGGATTTGGCGGCGAGTGCGGCGGACGCAGTCGTGCACTTCCGAAGCAAGAAGGATCACGGAATGGAAGAGCTTTTCTGGTCTCAATTCCATAGTCCGGAGCGTCCACTTCCGTTGACTGATCGGCTGGCTGAGTGGGCTGAGCTGAATAGATTGTCCGGACTTGCCATGACAGATGTGGTCGCTCATCTGTGGCCGGAAAGGCCCAAGCTTGAGAGTTATTTTGGCTTGTTGCAGCAATTCCTTGGGGCGGTGCCGTATATCGAGGCGATGAAGCAGTCAGCATGCATAGAAGGTGCACGGATCGCTCTCGCCCGTGTTAAGACATACTGGGCGGAGATGGATGCCACCGCTGTTGCATCCCAGGGTTCGGACAAAGGCCGATTACCCGCCGAGCACTATTTTTGAGGAAGTCCTGCAAGGCGCTCGTTTAATAGAGTCGCAGTGCTCGAAAGATGTTATGTTCAAATGACGTGTATGATTTGTGAGATCATGTTTATAATGCAATATCTTTTTATACTTGTGCGTTCAAGTATTGAACTATCTCCTGTGCGGCCGTGTATGTATAACCTAAAAGATGGCAGTCTTTGGCTTCAGCCCCCACGCACATGGTGCGGGGGTGTTTGCAAAAAGAAAAGCGCCTTTTCACACTTAATCCAATGTATTGGTCCTTTGAAGGAGGTGATAGCGTAGCAAACTAGGCAACCGGACTATAATGCTTTATCACTTTCACTTAGCCATAGGAGCTCGAAGGTGGGGCTACTATATAGCCCCTAGAGGCACCGCGCTTCTCCGAACTCGGGGCGCATATGTGCCTGACCGGGAGGCGGTCCTTCGTCAAAGCGGAGGAATTCTAAACAATCCAGTAGTCGATCGAGTGGTTGACCAGTCTCTCGCTATATCATGACAGTCAGTTTTCAGCTTTCCCTACCGAGGTGCTCGCCCGGCCGAACCAGGGCACAATTGCAGTAGTTCTCCTGGTGCCATGTTAGCCGATGGAGCGGAACGTAAGGCAGCAAAATACAGGAGCCGGGCAAACCCAACATTTGACCAAAGACATGATTCGGAGCTGATGCATATAAGGCCTAACTCGAGACGCCGAACACTCCCTAAGGTGTTCGGTCTTTATGATAACGGGCAGAACAATGCCCTAAGCCCCTAGTGTCCAGGTACGGGCGGGAACTTCTGACGCGGCCGATGCCAAAACGCCAGCCTCCTCCTTGGTTATGGTAAGAAACCGGGGGATGTGTATCAACAAGAGACAGTAAGAAAGGTTTACGCATGGTCTTAATCTGAAAAGAATCCTTGTAATGGGTCCCTGCTGCACGTCTGCGTCTGTGTCTCTGTTGTGCTGTATCCTGGACGGGTGTAGCACGTGCATCATCTGTAAAGGAGAAGAACTTAGTTTGGAAAAATATTGTGCGAAAGGTGTAGTTAAAATAAAGTACGATGAATTTGAGCTTTATTGGCGCTCATTGTTTATACGTGCAGCCCCTTATAAAGGGGTATACGGCGGTGAAGCCCCTTGTTTATTTATGCCGGACTCGCCTAACCGTGTCTAAGGTTTGAATGACCTGTTTTTAGGGCTTTGACCAGCAAGGTCGGATTAGTGTGCGGCTGTCAACGCAGTCTCACGTTTTCCGTGGTCGAGGAACACTCAGTTTTACCCTTTGCTGAGATTATGTCGTATGGACCAGGCATTTTAAGCGTAAGAGACGCATAATGCGGTATTGCCTTAAAGCGGGTGAATGCTTCACGTCCCAGTAGTGCTTGATAGCTACTTTTGAATGGGGCGATATGGAAAATGAGCTTTTCGCGACAGAGGTTGTCGGATGAACCGAACACGACCTCTAGTAGTACAGAGCCTGTACATTTGGCGTAAAGGCCAGGTGTCACTCCTTTTAAGGAAGTGCTGCTATGGTGAATTTTGGTAGGGTCTATCCCCATTCTGCGGACGGTGTCCTGGTATAGCAGGTGACGCACTATGTTTCTGTGTTATCACATGAAGTGAGTTCACTGACTTCTAGTGGGAAAGTCTTCTGTTTTCCGGCGTGCTGCTTGTGGGGTTCGTCATCTTCGCTTGGTGTGTCGGACCCCTTGCATTCGGCGTTAAGTCGGCGGGACTGCTTGAAGACCCAACAATCTCTGTGGGTATGGTTTGCAGGCTTCCCGGGGGTACTATGTATTTGACATACCCTATCCAAAATTTTGTTTAGGTTGGATAGCTCGTCACTGTTGTCCTTGAGGGGCAGTGTTTTATTATTCGGCCAAGAGCTTTTGAATCCGGTGTTGACCGCCGTGTTATTTGGGCAATTTTCCTTATTCCGGCGCTGATCTTTTCTGCGTCGTGATTTCCCATTTCCATCCCTCACATCGGATGTACTCGGGTCGCTGGTGCTGCATCTAGCCAGCCAGCTGTCTTCCCCCGCGCAAAAGCGGGTCATGAGGCTTGTTAGTGCGGCCATTGTTCTTGGTTTTTCCTGGCCGATGTGTCTGGCGAGCCATTCATCTCGGACGTTGTGCTTAAAGGCTGCTAAGGCTTCGGCGTCCGGACAGTCGACTATTTGGTTCTTTTTGGTGAGGAACCTGTTCCAGAATTTTTGTGCTGACTCTCCGGGCTGTTGAGTTATGTGACTTAAATCGTCTGCATCCGGAGGGCGGACATAAGTCCCATGAAAATTTGCTCGAAACGCATCCTCAAGCTCCTCCCAACTTCCAATGGTATTTTCTGGGAGGCTTTTGAGCCAATGCCGAGCTGGCCCTTTGAGCTTGAGGGGTAGGTATTTTATGGCATGGAGATCGTCTCCTCTGGCCATATGTATGTGTAGGATATAATCCTCAATCCAGACTCCGGGGTCTGTTGTTCCGTCATATGCCTCTATGTTGACGGGTTTGAATCCCGCTGGAAATTCATGGTCCAGTACCTCATCGGTGAAACATAGTGGGTGTGCGGCACCCCTGTATTTAGGTGTGCCGTTGTCTTCAAACACTCGGCGGGTTGTATTGCTCCCTGGAGTCTTCTTTTTTGGCCCGTATATGGACCTGACCGGGCCATCTTTTTTGTGAGGATCTTTATGTGGATCGTGTGCCGGCTTGTGTGCGGTGCCCCTTGCCGCTCTTAGCCTGTCATCTGGTCGTCTATCCGGCCAGGTGGCGTCTTTGTTCTTTGACTGTGGGGGCTCTACGGCCTCCTCGTCAAATTCGGGCAACAACTTGCGCTTCGGGTAGCTCTTCGCCTGGTGACTATTGCCGTATTTATCTGCGGTATTGAGTACTTTGCTCCATCTCATTCTGAGTGCATCCTCCGTTGTTTTGAGCGTCCGCTTTTGCTTCTTCAGACTTCTTGTAGTGGCGAGGAGCCTTTTATGAAGGTTCTTATGCTCCGGTGGTTTGTCGGGCGTGAGATCATCTGGACTGTTGTTTTTGCCGGGGATGGGTTGCTTGTCCAATCCATCCTGTTCGGATGGATGCTTGGTGGCATGTTTGTCATCCACCGCTTCACCCTACTCTAAGGCTGGGTCAGTATGGGTGCCATTGTTATCGAGGCGGGACTTCGGGCGGCGCTTGCATCGCCGTTTTGGTTGTTTGTTGGGGGAGTTGTCCTTCGCCACGTCCCGTTGTTCCTCATTGTCGCTTCCTTTTGGTGTATCCACCATGTATATGTCATATGATGAGGTGGCTTTCCAGTGCCCAGTAGGCGCTGGTTCTTGGTCGTCTCCGGCATCGTCGTCCATACCGTCGATGTCTTCGGAGTCGAAGTCTAGCATGTTGGTTAGATCGTCGATAGTGGCTACTAAGTGGGTGGTGGGTGGGCTTTGAATTTCTTTGTCATCCGCATCCCAACCGTCCTGACCGAAGTCCGGCCAGGGCTCTCCTGATAACGAGAGATACTTTAGCGAACTCAAGATGTCGCCGAAAGGTGAGTGTTGAAAGATGTCCGCAACGGTGAACTCCACGACCAGCGCCCAATCGGATTTGATTGGAGGGGGCACAGGAGGTTCGGAGTTCGGCAAGGAGTCCGGCACCTCGGAGTCACGAGCTTCATGAGGGACAAGGTCAGTGTTCGGCTCTATCGCTGTAGAGGTTGCAGCCCCCGAGGCGGTGTCTAGCCACCCGTCCTCGATCTGCGCAGCCGGCTCCGAATTGAAGATCGGAGCGGACTCGTGTGCGGCCTCCAGGTTACTGTCCGGCTGCAGAGCTAAGTCATGCCCATCGTGACAGTGCGGCGCGCTCGGCTGTGGCTCAAATCCATCGAAGATTAAGTCCCCACGGATGTCAGCCGTGAAGTTCAAACTTCCAAATCTGACCTGACGGCCAGGGGCGTAGCTTTCATTCTGCTCCAGATGGCCAAGCCAATTGGCCCACAGTGCAAAGCCGCCAAATACGAAGATCTGTCCGGGGAGGAAGGTCTCACCCTGGACTGTGTTGTTGTTGATGATCGAAGAAGCCATCGAGCCTATCGGTGACGACATAGAGGAACTCTCAATGAAAGCACCAATGTCAGTGTCAAAACCGGCGGATCTCGGGTAGGGGGTCCCGAACTGTGCGTCTAGGCGGATGGTAACAGGAGACAAGGGACACGATGTTTTACCCAGGTTCGGTCCCTCTTGATGGAGGTAAAACCCTACGTCCTGCTTGATTGATATTGATGATGTGGGTATTACAAGAGTAGATCTACCACGAGATCAAGGAGGCTAAACCCTAGAAGCTAGCCTATGGTATGATTGTTCTTCGTCCTACGGACTAAAGCCATCCGGTTTATATAGACACCGGAGAGGGCTAGGGTTACATAGAGTTGGTTACAATGGTAGGAGATCTACATATTCGTATCGCCAAGCTTGCCTTCCACGCCAAGGAAAGTCCCATCCAGACACGGGACGAAGTCTTCAATCTTGTATCTTCATAGTCTTGGAGTCCGGCCGATGATGATAGTTCGGCTATCCGGACACCCCTTAGTCCAGGACTCCCTCACCATCCATGTTGGCTATTCGAGATTTGAATAGTATAATCTGGTATGAAAACCTCAATCATTAATTATCATCATGAAAATCCAGCCAGTTTTGGCTATTAAAGATTTGAATACCTCATCGGTTGACAAGTAAATCCGGAGTTTAAATACCTGGTGGCTCTTGGTCGATGATGACTTAATACGCCTCCATTTTAAGCTGGAATTTTTGTAACCCGGCGGCTTATAGCCTTTGAGAAAATCAAGAATTGATAACTCTTTGGAGACACCAATTTCAATCTTTGATGATGGGCTTGAACTTGATCATTTATGTAAGCCATAGCTCTGTAAATCCTGCATAGATTTTAAACAACATACTCCCTGGCGACTTAATGTCAAAAGCCAGGGCGGGTAACCACCCAAATATAGTCTTATCCTGCACGCAAGTAGATCACAGGATCGCTATGATCCTTTGAATGATACCGCCAGTTTATGTGACCCAGACAGTAAAGTTGATAACTCAACTCTGTAAGAGCCGGCACATATGATATTTGTGACAACTCAAATTTTTGCGATTGTATAAAAATAGATAAAAAATTTGAGGCTTCTGATTCGAATACAATCAGTAAACCGTTCCAAAGGGGTTAAGCTAAGATTCTAATACGATCATATAGCCCCCAGTGGCATTGGCGTTGCCGATCAAAGTGGGTATCGACAGCTATGTTCTCTTTGGTTCGAATACGACCTATGTTTGAACAGGAAGCCCCCAAATGACCTTAAGAGTTGTTTAGCGACACTGATTCGAATACGATCCACGTCGATTCCCAAAGGGGTTGAGCTATGATTCGGATACGATCAAGAAGCCCCCAAGTAGGTTTAGAAGTTTGCTAATCAAAAGGGTATCGACAGCTATGTTCTCTTTGGTTCGAATACGACCTATGTTTGAACAGGAAGCCCCCAAGTGATCATATAAGTTTTCGCATTGTGTCGACCAAGAGGATACTAATAGCTATGCCTGATGAGCAGGAAGCCCCCAAGTGACCATATAAGATAAGTCGTAAGGCAGGATACCCATGTTTGAACCGCGCATCATGGCAGCAAGTTCTTTTTGGCACCCTTTAATCTTTCTGAGAACTCGAACTTGTGAGAGATTAATTCTTTTTGAACCGGAACTTTAAACCGGATTTGAAAGCTTCAAAACTTTGTGAGAGATAAATTTACCTTGAACCGGATGAGCTTCAAAGATTTTTGGTAAATAAATTTCCCTTGAACCGGATTTGAGAGCTTCAAAGCTTTGTGGGAGAAAGATGTCTCTCCAGCCGGATTTTGAAACCGGAAGCATCATTGTGAGCTGGAATTTTTCTGACGGCCTTTTAAATTTTCATCGATAGAGCAGTAATCTCCGGGGTCGGGTTACTTTTCCCTCCAATGACCCGTAGTTCTTGAATGCATTGAAACCGGCCAATTCTGCCGAGTCATGCCATTGTAGCCCCCTAGTCTCAAGACTACTCGAGGAGTTGGCTTGAGACTCTCCATGCTTGACCACAACATAAGAGGTGTATTGTTGGCGTTGATAATGTGATGTGAATCCACAGAAGGTTGAGGTGACTGCGGCGGGGTATAAAGATCCTGTATGAGCCATGTCAGCAATTCGGCCAATGGTTCCTCCCAACTGGCTGTTTGAAGTTAACCAAACTGTAGTGGCGGCGACTTGTGCGCATACCCATTGAGCCATCCAGTGCAGCCGACGGCTGATAATACATGATAATTTGCCTCCAATTTGTTGGAAGAAAACCGGGCTTCCCAAGCAGTGACTTGCTCATACTCAATAAACAGCCTATGCAGACTGGTGCAGCCCGGTGTGTTGATGTAGACCAGGCCGCGAGAGACGGACGGTAAAGACGACCGCAACATCTAAGGCGGCACACACAGATGAACCGGCTGTGGCGTTGTAAGCCGGTGCGGACAGGCGAGTCAACCGCAGGCGTGGTAAAACCGCGCGGACGGACAGGTCAACCTCGTCGTGTTGATGTAAACTGGGCCGCAGAGGCGGCGACTTGCACATATTTTTGTTGAGTATTATGGCGGGTCAGATGCTGACTCATGATATCCATGTCATGACCATCGCTCTTACAGTAAGTACTTGTCCTACATCAAAAAATATCACAAGCCAAAGTAATTGCCCTTTTTTATGATATTAATATGTAATAAAATTATATTAGATGGATTTCACCTGATATGTTAGGTCGAAAATTAAAAACCAATCACGGATGAGTTGCCCGTAGGAGCAGACGGATGAGTCGGCCGTGGCATTGTAAGCCGGTGCAAATGCGCAAGTCGTCCTCCTCGTTGTAAGCCGGCGCAGTCGTGTGAACGGGCCGCGAGAGCGGACGGGCGAGTCGTCAGCGGCGTTGTAAGCTGGTGCGGACGAGAGAGTCAGCAACGGCATTGGAAATAGCACGGACGCAGGCAAGTCGATCACGGGCACGGACAATGAGTCAGTCCTGTGTGTTGATGTAGCGGAGGTGGCAACTTGTGCAGGACGAGCGCTAGTGCCAAAAAAATGTTTGCTCATGCCCCTTTTGTGACACCTTTTTGTAAGGAATAATGGTCCTGCGAAAAAATACCACAGACCAGAATAATTGTTTTGAAATAAAATATGTACTGATAAAATACTTAGAAAAATAGCACCTGATGTTTGTCGGATGAGCGCAGACTTTGATAATGTGCAGCATGGACAAATAATAGATGAAATTCTGCTTTGCGAATTTCATAGCATTTGTAGTATTGTACCAGGCGTCCACACGTGGTAGCAGTCCACCAATAGTTAATCAAAAGGTCTTGACATAATTGATCTACTAGTGTACTTTGCTTCTGTTCTTTGGGATTTAATCCAGCCTTTTGACTGCCATCAACCCGTTGTAAACATAATAGTAGCATTTGCCCACAGCAGGGGCGCCTTGGCAATGCGGAGACGAGTCAAGACAGAAGAAACAGCAGGAGCGGCCGTGCAGGACATCTCAAGGTGGAAACCGGATCTGGCTCAGCGTGCTATAGCAGAGGACGGCCTGGGTGGCGGCGACTTGAAGCTCGGGCAAGGCAAGAACGAGTCCCTGGTGGCTCAAGGCAAGAAGTACGCGACGGCAACGGTGACTTGGCAGCGCCGCGATTCACCTGCTGTAGTTAAAACGAGTAGCAGTTTAGCACTGCTGTGGTTGCCGCAGCAGCGGAAGCCGGCCATGGCTACGCGCGAAGGCAGACAACGGCTCACGGCGGCGGAGTGACCCAGAGGCGCGCCAGCCACAGCAGCTCGATGCAATGGCGAAGACCATGGTTATGGTGAGGCGGCGATGGCCAGTGAGGCCGCGCGTGCCTAAGCAGGCGATGGGCTGCTCGCGCCGGGGTGGCTCAGTGGCTCAGCGACCGGCAGTTCGAACGATGAGGGCGCGACGGCAGGGACCGGCCCAGAGGTGATGGGACGTCGTGCCGGGTCGGCGAAAGCGATGGCACAGCCGGCTTCGATGAGGTTGGAACGAGGGAGGCGCCTGGTTCAGCGGCGGCGACTCAGGGCCAGCAGAGTGGCGCATCCGACGGAGACGGCTAGTGGAGCGAGCCGCGGCGACGCGTTGACTCAGGTAACAAGAAATCAACTCCCATCACGGCTCAGTAAACAGTCTTGGAGGCACTGCGGCGACTCTGGCGGACGATCGAATCCACGTCCGCTTTCCGTGTTGTGGCCGGCTTAATCGACTCTCGTCCGTGTCCTCCTTCCAGTCGTGGTTGGTTTGACTCTTTTTTTTGACTTGATTGTTTCTCAGATCCGACTCGTACTAGCAATACTTGATAGCTTTGTTTGTACGCCCATAGGAAACGGGGATCAAACTCTGTAGCTTGACATGATGAGTTACCAGTAATTGATAATTTGGTATGGGCTATCTGACTAGCTCTGTCTCCATGCGGATGGGTTGATGATTCGGATGGATTTGATTTGTGCGCTTTCAGCAGCGTTGCTTCTGATTGTCCATCCGTCCTGGCGCGAAGACGGCCATAGCAGAGGAGAGCAGCCGCAGGTTAAGACCAACAGAAACAGCTCCGCTCGAGGTAGAGGTGACACGAGCCACCGTCGCACGGAGTCCATGACCTGGAGGCATGGCCGAGGCGACCCGGAGCAAAGCTGGCCGAGGGGCAACTTGAGGCCGTGGACGCCGAGTCAGGCGGTTTGGGGACGCCGAGTCATCAATCTTTCATGCCGGCTCTTGTTGATCCGGCGAGTCATATCTTCTCGATCCTTAAAAGAGATCCCTTCAAGAACTCAACACCATCGTGCGCTAGCCCCATGGTGGGCGCCAACTGTCGTGGAATTGTGACAGCAGATGTCCTCTTGCAAGGACTTAGTCGTGAGGCCAACGCATCTATGTGGTAGCTTAAGAGGGGTTGGACGGAATCAAAAGTTGCGAGGCGGATCATCACACAAGACGAGGATTTAGACAGCTTCGGGCCCCGAGAAACATCATCCAGAATAGCCCTACATGTTGTTTGAGGCTAGGTCTCATTATGCTCGTGAGGGAGTCGCCGCATAAGCCGTCTCCCCCTTTGTATCTAGCCCTAGATATTGTTTCTTGTTACTTGTTCATCTTTGGGGTGCCCTACCCCTCCTTATATAAGTTAGAGGGGCGGGTTACATGTGGAGTCCAAATAGGATTAGGACTAGCCTATCTTCTACTACAAGCCGGATACAAGTCCGGGTCTTGATTCCTTGTAAGGAAAATATTCCTCATGCCTTTCCTCTTAAGTCGGCCTACCATAATATAAGCCGGCCTTCTGGGCCTTGAACCTCCTGGGCCCCCAAGTCTTGTCGCTCCTCTGATCCGCTTGCCAGGTCACCCATAAGTCGCCAGGATCGGGCGGGTCACTTTAGTGTGTCTTCTAGCCAGGGCGGGTCTTTAGTGAGTCGCCAAATCTGTCCGGGTTATACTTCCGGCCGGGTTACACCGCGGGGTATATCCCCGACAAGTAGTGTTATGTAGGTGATGCTCGTCAGTATGTCGTGCTCATCCAGATAAATGATTCACTGTTATTATGATTAAGTCTTATGTTGCATCCATGTTTATGTTGGTATCATGCATTATTGTTGCATCATGTTATTTTCATATGACTTAGCTTATTACATTCGAGTTTAACCGGAGTTAATTGAACTTGAACAACTGTTGGCTAAGTCATGGTGCCTCTGAATCGAGCTGACGAGTGCAATCACGTTTACCTTATGGGGGATCTTGATTTGGTCCTTTGTCGTGCCTCTTGCCAGTGCCTCCAATGAGGGAAGGTTATGTGCGGGCACTACCCTGATCAGGTATGATGGCATAAGCCTTGTGTGCCCATTGTTGTTATATCCGGATTGTCCCCGCTTGGGACTGTTTTGCCACGACAGTGGTCGAAGTTACCTTTGGTAGGCATGGGGCCACCCATGACTTAGCCCTGAGAGGGAGTTGGTCGGAGTGGCCGGGAGAGTGTCATGGCAAGGTCAGGGTTTCGTCAGAACGTCATTGGTCCACCCGAATGGGAGTGCAAGGCCATGGGTTCTGTGATGTGGGTAAAGTGCGCTAACCTCTGCAGAGTGTGTGTTAAATCTATCGATAGCCGTGCCCGCGGATAAGGGCCCAATTCATAAGTTGGTCACACTATGGGTCAACAGTAATAATACTGATGTGCTTAATAACAACCCGGGTTCGATGATGAAACAAGTTGGTCGATATTTACGTGATCCTGAGAGGATCATCAGGGTATCGAGGATACCGATTTTTTGGATATTTGTGGTGTTATGCGAGAATCACGTGTAAAAGTCAAGCTCCTTGTGGTCATGTAATGATTACTACGGTATTGTTTATACCAAGCTTGGATCCTAAGATGATCATGTGATGTCCGATGATGGTAAGTGATGCATGTGATGGTTACGTGGTAACCCGCGCAGAGTAAGTTGGTGCATGATAGTGTCATCATGTTGCATGTTAGTATCATCATGTTTATATGTTGATGCCATGTTTATATTGTGCTAGTGGTATCATGTTTTTCATGCCATGTTGTTCTGATGATATCATGTTAATTCTTGTTAACCTTTAATTGCCATGATGTTGTTTGTCTTGAATGCTTCCGGTTATTGTGAGCTTGCAAGTATATTCAATGTACTGACCTGGCGTGTCATGCCAGTCTGCAGGTCAAGCCGGATTTGATTGCTTGTTTGCCGTGGATTCCTTGTTTGCGAGCTAGGATAAGCGTTCCAGCCAGAGTCCCTGCGGAGTGGAGTTCACCACCGTTGTCGTTGTTCCGCTGCTAGAAGTTATACCACTGCTTCGTGTTGTTCTGCTGATTGCATAGAGCAACCGTGGCAGACGTAGTGTCGCCTTGCTGATGTAATTCCATGTTATATCGGAATCTCCTTGTACCCAATATGTATTGTAATAAAGAGCTGATTTGTTCTATGCTAAGCACTGTTGTATTCCAGAAGACTTCTCGTCTCTGGGCTAAAATACGGGGCGTTCTGGTTTCTCTACGCCGGGGTGCCACAGACCGGTCCGCCGCTACTCCACCAACACCATGACTGATGCCTCGAGAGCCCATGTTGAGCACTGGGTTGTCTAGACTGCTCCAACATCATTTACCGACGAGGAAGATCTCCGTTCCGCACTGCTCGTAGCTCGCGCCCCACTTGGTGTCGTCTACCACGGGAAGCGCGGACCACCACCCCCCTCTCGTACCGCGTCGCAACCACGCCGTCGCACGGTCTTCAAGCTACGCCACGGCAACCGCACCGGACACTCGCCGGGAGAAGGAGAACTTGCGAGCCGCGCTCATCGTGGCTCGAGAACTGCTGAGGTGTAGGCCGGCGGAAAGCGGCACGACGCCCTGCTGGAGCGGGTCACCAAGTTACTGGATACATCATGCAGGGGTGCAGCACCATTCTGCATCGTGCCCACATCGCAAGTTGTGGTAGGGCCGCATGCTCACCCTCCCCTGAAGATCCTCTCGGCATCAGCCTACCTCATGGCCCGACCCGCACTACTTCGACCATGCCACCCTGGGGCAGGGCGACCCCGAGCAACCTCCCCTGGGGCCGCGCTGGAGCACCAGCCCTCGGTCATCAGGACCTGATGTCGGCCGTGGGGGGCGCAAGAGCGAGGCTACCGGGCAGCAACTCAGGCGCGGCTAGCCCGGAAGCCTATGTGCCCATCGCAGTGGACCTGAGGTATGCGTCGAGAGAAGGCCCGAGCCGATCCCCCAGGCCATGCTCGCCGCTGGAGGTACACGAAACCAAGGCTCTTTGCGAGCCGTAGCAGGGCTCCACCAATGCCCTCGACAGCAACCACCTGTGGGTACAGCTAATGCCTCAGGAGCATGCTTGCACTAACCTTGGATCGCAGGTGAACTTGGCCGCAGCCACTACCAGGGCTCCCAGGGTGGCGGCCCAGCCGCAGGAGGACGAAGGGCCTTGGGAGCGGGGGGGGGGGAGCCCGGGGCCAGGGCCTCCCCCACGCTGCACGGAGCAAGACATCGCATGGAGGTAGGTCCCCTGCTGGGAAGGCACTGGTGATCCATCCCCCGTCGGAGGGCCTACGGTCGCCGAGGGTGCCGCCAGCGTCCTCCTTGCCCCGTGGTCTCGTCCTAGTTTCCGGACGCCCCAATGGTTGTCAGGGGAGGCACAGGGTGGGGTCCTTGTCGGTCGACATGAAACAAGCCTTCATTCCGTGAAGGTATCCGCTCGTGACACTCTCACATAATAATGAGTGGGGCTGTACACGTCCCGGAATCTCCTGAGTACCACCCTGGGGCCTCACGGGGGCTCCCGCACATGTCCTAGTAGAAGCACCATGCTCCGCGCTGGCCATTGACACTGTCCCCCAATGACTATGCCCACGCCCAGTGGAAGCACTTAGCTCCATGCTGGTGAGAAGACCAAAAGACTAGCTAGGCGCCGGACACGGCTGTTTGCTTCCGCCTCTCTTTTTGTACCCAATCCGCCGGCTTTTCGAAATGAACTTGGTTCTTGTGTGTTTACCAAAATT
>NC_057804.1:158183146-158194492 GCF_018294505.1 Triticum aestivum | reverse complement strand
GTTCTCTCGCTTTCTGGTTTCGTGTTTTTGAGCGGGGCTCGTGCCTGCTGCCCCTCCCCCGAGCACCTCGTGAGCGGGGGCTGGGTGCGGTGCGCGCGTGTCGAGCATGATCGGGCTGGCCCCAAGCATGCAAAGGCTCCCCCCGGGGACCAGGGATGCGGCCACCACACACGCACCGTGCCGTGGTCCGGCAGTTAGTCCCTCGCGAAGCACTCCAGGGCAGGTCAACAAGCTCCTCGGGGGGCTCAGATACTCATGAGCCTACGGCAGGCCCACCACGAGAAGACAAGCGCTGTGACATCAGGGCTCACTCGAGACCAACGGAACCAAAGATAAGTCATAACAACTACCCTGCTTGGGGCCATAGACCTGCTAGGTCGCACCACAGGCGCTACTTCAAAAGCATTTCATAATCATATACATTGCAAGGCCCGCCGTTTGAAAATGTTCTCACGAGGAGGTGTTCAAGTTTTGGTCATGCAGGTTAAAGCAAAGTAAATGTGGGCCTAACTGCATGCACCCTCTTCATCACCTCCATCCATGCTGCCAGCGCTGCTCACGTCGTCGTGACCATCCTCTTCATCATCGCTGTCTGCGCCACCTGCTCCGGCCGCAATCACAACCGTGTCATCCTCCGGAGCAAATTCTTCCACTAGGGCGTCCGCATGGTCATCCACTCACTGGGCTAGGTTGTCCTGAATAACCGTGGGCACGGGGGCTAGCATGATGTTGAAGTCAAAGTGGGTACCACGGTTGAGAAGGTGGCTGAAGACGAGAATGCACGCCCAAGAAGACCCCGACTCCTCTCCGCAACAAGCTCATGAGCCCTCACGGCCCGCTCCTCTAGGCGGATCACGATGTTGGTGAAGAAGCTAAGGTGGCTGGCGTAATCATTCTCATGAGGGTGAGGGGCGCTCTCATTACGGATGGTGCCCAGGGCACGGTTAGCCCTGGCCCTGAGATCTTGGAGCTTCGAGGCGTCCTCGCGCTGCAGCGTCAAGCGGCGATTCTCTTCATTCACGGTCCTCTCTGCAAGGGATACAGTATCCTTGACCTACTGCTGAAGAGAAGACAGTTCGTCGCGGGCAGAGACCAAGGCAGATTTAGAAGAGACCTGAGCTTCCTTGGCAGCCCTCTCACGCTATTCGGCGGATTCCAGCTTTACCCTCAGGGTGGTGGTCCTGCCCTAGAGCTCATCTTGAGCAGCCCCAGCTCCAGGCGATGCTTGTTAGCCAGATTTGCACGTGCCTTCGCCACCCTTTGCTCAACCTCCAGCTGAACCTGGGCCTCTCGGGCGGCGACGGCATCCTCAGTCATAACCGCCTGGCGCTCCCTCACCTCCAGCCGTTCCGATGCCAGGCTATGCTCCATGGCCTCCAGCGCCAGGTCTTCTTGGCGTCTCAGAAGCTCCGCCTCGTCGAGGGGCACTCCGACAGGCAACATGGCCAGGAAGGCCCACCGCACCTCAATCTCCCGCTCGAGGGCGGCGTTTGAAGCCATGAGCTCCCGCTCTCGCTCTTTGGCTTCCTCATGACGGCGGCCGGTGGCATCGGCCTCCTCCAGGGCGCGAGCGGAAGCCTTGTGAGAAGTTGCAAGGGAAGCCATGGCACGTGTGTCAGCCCGATCGCATTGAAGCTGCCCAAGGTTGATGGCGACTTTCAGCTGGTGCCATTCGTGCACCAATCGGCGATCCTCTTCCTCGAGGCAGGAGTCAACGTCGGAAAGTTCTCCACCAAGCCAGATCATCGCGCGCATCGCCTCGCTAAAGAGTTCAAAGCGGATAGCACTGCACCCACGCGTGAACTCCAACGTGTGGCCAAGCCCGTCTTCGGCCCTGGGAGCTGCTGAAGGGGCATGGGACGTCTCGCCTGCCTCCGGCTGGGGGCTGCCGATGCAGCTTCACAACCCGAAGACGAAGACGGCCCAAGGGGCACCCAACCGCCAGTGATGATCAGTGGGAGAGCCGTCGGCGCACCCCCCACCACCACCCCCAGGGCTGCCTGCGGAAGAATGAGGCAAGAGGCTCAAGTCCGAGGCCCCCTAGCGGCGCCCCAGCAGCCAGAGTTGGCACCGTGCCTTGTGCGGGAGCTGAGCGCGGGGGGGTGTGCATCGGGATCGAGCCTGGACCCTCTGAAGGACTCTTCTCCTGAGGCTTCATCACCATAGGGACCCTGCGAAGCCTTGATCAGGAAAAAGCATGGCATGCATGAAGTCACTAGAATAAGGTACTTACTCGTCCACAACTATGTACTTCCTCAGCTTCAGCGGCCGGAGGGCGTCACCATTGCAGCTCGGAGACCCCTTCCTCTTGCGGAGTGCTTCAAGATTCAGGAGGGAGCGCTTAGTAGGGCGCCCTGGGCGGTAGCCTCAGGAGCACCACGAGGCGCCTCCCCTTTAGCAGCAACCTCAGAGCCGTTTCCCCGAGCCTTGGAGATGGCTGCCTAATGAGAATCGGGTCGCGCCGACCCCGCGGTGGCCTGCCGAACCCGCGGTGGCCCCCCTCGGGGCCTCAGGGGCCTGGGCCTCCGGAACACTCGACGATGCAGGACCTCGGGAGGTTGCCTCGGCAGCACCTGGTGGTGTCTGCCCCCCTACTTGCATACTTGGGGCGTGCGCCACGGGGTCAAGGAGCAGGGGAGCCACGAGGATAGGATTCTCACAAGGCCCTTCAAGGCCCACTGGAAGCAGCCCCCACTCATCGAAGAGGGGCATCTGCTCCATGAAGGCGACTTTGTTCGAGCATTGGAAGAGGAGACATCCGTTTCCTGGAAGATCGGCGGGTCTGGAGTTGCCCGTCAGAAGCTCAAGCACCTTGTTCAGGGTCTTGGAAGGGAGTGCCGGCTCTTGGAGCCTCATGGAGTCCTCGACGCCGGTGAAGGCCCACATCAGGCGGGAATGGCGCTGGAGAGAGGCAATGCGCCAATGGACGAATTCCTTCACCAGCATTGGCGCAGTCACCCCTAGCTTCTGCAGCCTGGCCAGCCGCTTCTAGACACGGGCAAGCCGACCGTCGACGAGCTTCGCGTGCCCCCAACCGGAGCTGGGCACCGCCGGCGCTCAAGGGGGTCAGAAGCAGGGGGCTGCACGTACCAGCATCAACAAACACCCGCTGCTTTTGGAACCCCTTCGCGTCTGGCGATAGCTCGAAGTCGATTCCCGAGCCGGCTGTTACAGCAACAGCTTCGAAGGACATGCACCCTGAGCGCTAGCGGGCGTTGATGATACGTCTCCAACGTATCTATAATTTTTGATTGTTCCATGCTATTATATTACCCCTTTTGGATGTTTATGGGCTTTATTTTACACATTTATATCATATTTGGGACTAACCTACTAACCGGAGGCCCAACCCGTATTGTTGTTTTTTTGCCTATTTCAGTATTTCGAAGAAAAGGAATATCAAACGGAGTCCAAACGGAATGTAACCTTCGGGAGTGTGATTTTTGGAACAAACGTGATCCGGAGAACTTGGAGTGCAAGTCAAGAAGCTTGCGAGGCGGCCAGGAGACAGGAGGGTGCGCCCCCTATCTCCTGGGCCCCACAGGCAGCCACCGACGTACTTCTTCCTCCTATATATACCTACGTACCCCGAAAACATCCAGGGAGCCAACGAAACACAATTTCCACCACCATAACCTGCTTTATCCGCTAGATCTCATCTTCGAGCCTTCGCCGGTGCTCCGCCGGAGGCGGAATTGACCATGGAGGGCTTCTACATCAACACCATAGCCCCTCCGATGAGTTGTGAGTAGTTTACCACAGACCTTCGGGTCCATAGTTATTAGCTAGATGGCTTCTTCTCTCTTTTTGGATCTCAATACAATGTTCTCCCCTCTCTTGTGGAGATCTATCCGATGTAAACTCTTTTTGCAGTGTGTTTGTCGAGATCCGATGAATTGTGGGTTTATGATCAAGTCTATCTATGAGAAATATTTGAATCTCCTCTGAATTCTTTTATGTATGATTGAGTTATCTTTGCAAGTCTCTTCGAATTATCAGTTTGGTTTGGCCTACTAGATTGATCTTTCTTGCCATGGGAGAAGTGCTTAGCTTTGGGTTCAATCTTGCGGTGTCCTTACCCAGTGACAGCAGGGGCAGCAAGGCACGTATTGTATTGTTGCCATCGAGGATAAAAAGATGGGGTTTATATCATATTGCTTCAGTTTATCCCTCTACATCATGTCATCTTTTTTAATGCGTTACTCTGTTCTTTATGAACTTAATACTCTAGATGCAGGCAGGAGTCGGTATACGTGTGGAGTAATAGTAGTAGATGCAGGCAGGAGTCGGTCTACTTGTCGCGGACGTGATGCCTATATACGTGATCATGCCTAGATAATCTCATAATTATTCGCTTTTCTATCAATTGCTCGACAGTAATTTGTTCACCCACCGTAATACTTATGCTATCTTGAGAGAAGCCACTAGTGAAACCTATGACCCCGGGTCTATCTTTTATCATATAAGCTTTCAATCTACTTTTATTTGCATCTTTAATTTTTGCATCTATATTATAAAATACCAAAAATATATTTATCTTATCATACTATCTCTATCAGATCTCACTTTCGCAAGTGGCCGTGAAGGGATTGACAACCCCTTTATTGCGTTGGTTGCGAGTTCTTTGTTTGTTTGTGTAGGTGCATGGGACTTTTGAGGAGCCTCCTACTGGATTGATACCTTGTTTCTCAAAAACTGAGGGAAATAATTACGCTACTATTGCTGCATCACCCTTTCCTCTTCAAGGAAAACCAACGCAAGCTCAAGATGTAGCAGTCGACCAGACGGAGCAAGAAGAAATGGCGTAACAAGGCCACAGAAGGAGCAATACCGACCATGGCCTCGCAGAGGAAAGCGAAGACGCCAAGGAGGATGATGGAGCGGGGGTCCATGTGCAGCAGATGGATCTAGTAATGTAATATTATGGCGTTGAAGAAAGGGGAGAAAGGAGGAATGAGGCCTGCGAAGAGGGCGTGAAGATGGATAGGAATATCAGTGGCGCTCATCACATCCGTAAGCCAAGATGCGGCCCGGACGGTCGTCGCCTTCCACTCGTTGAAGTCAGCGGTAAGAGCCGGGCGGACCTTCCCCAGCCCCTCGCGGTTGATCACCTTTGACTGCTCGAGCGTAGGCTCCAAGGCCGATGGGGGCTCGGCCAAAACACGTGACTTCCCCCTCTTCTTCCTTTGCTGCGGGGCTATGGGAAGCTAGGAAGGGGGAGCGGCGTTGGCACCAGATCTACACGAAGGATTGCAAGTCTGGGGAGAGAAGGAGCAAGGGCCAAGCGCAACAATCTACAGAGGCAGACTGCTCTGGCAACAGGCGGCCGCCAGGCTTGGCGGATTTCAAAGGCAACATGGGGAAGTGGAGACGCCCGCATCCCATCAATCGCCACGCTTCGTTCAAGGACACAGGCGGTTAGGGCCCGTGGCGCTCCGCACTTGCCCTTTGGCTTCGCCTGGAAACCAAGTCCGAGCGCGCCTTGGGCCCGGGGGCTGCTATCGGTGTTCAGGATAAGGGGGTACCCAGACTTGCCTGCCTGCAGCCCACGGCATGGCCCCATCAATGGCCTGGTACGGCCCAACTTGAGCATCGACAACTCAAGACCCTCGTGAGGGGCCAAGCCTCACGAGGCGGATGACACCAAGACCTCCAAGGGGACCGGCCTCCTCAAGCTGGCTCCCGTGGAGCGGATATTTCTATGCAAGGTGCACCTCACAAGGCTCAGCTGACGTGAGCCATGACGACCAAGGCCATGTGGGTGCCAGCGGGCTTAGAGTATCAATTTCCTCTTTGGTGCAAAGGAGGCAATCAACAGGCGCAGAGTCCCGAGGAATCAGCCAAATGTTTCCATTCTGGTGCAACAAGACCAAGACCACCATGACGGTAGGACGGAGGTCATCGCCGAGCCCACCACAGCGTCACGACTAGGGGCTTTTGTAGGCGAAGACCACTTTAATCAGGATAGGATGTACTTGTTGTCTCCCTTCAAATCTGGCTGTTGTGGGATCCCTTCCCGCCAACGTTTGGGAAGAGGACCAAGGCCACTATAAATAGTACTTAGCCACGACCATAGAGAGGGGCGAACGGATGAAATCCATTCCTCCCTCACCACCTCAACAGATCGCTTGAGCTCAAGAACACCTCACCTCCTGAGGTTGTTCATCCACTATACTAGTTCATCCTCAGCCCCTCGACACAATCCACCACAAAACTAGAGTAGGGTATTACACCGCAAGGTGGCCCGAACCAGGATAAACTATTGTGTCTCTCTGTCCCTTTGAGCTCAACGCACTAGGCTGTGAGGATCGCGAGTAGGAAGGCTGGGTAGGTTGAGATCTCCGCACGCACCCCCAGAGTTCAAACCTATCAAGGGTTTGCGGAACCCGAAATCCCACAATCACTTCACCATCACCGTCACCACATCATCGAGCTACCGGAACTCATCCACTACCTCGCCAACTTGCTAGATCAAGAAGGCGAGGATGTCACCGAGCTTAACGTGTGCTGAATGCGGAGGTGTCATATGTTCGTTACTCGATCGGTTGGATCGCAAAGAAAGTTTGACTACATCAACCGCATTGTTAAACACTTCCTCTTACGGTCTATGAGGGTACGTAGACACACTCTCCCCTCATTGCTATGCATCTCCTAGATAGATCTTGCGTGAGAGTAGGGATTTTTTTTGTTTTTCCATGCAACGATTCCCAACAGGGCCATCCTAAGAGAGTTGAGCAAGATTCTCAGAGAATTAATACCGATGCACCCAGTCCTTCTAATAAAAAGAAAAGGAAAACTGATGGGACACACCTGAGAATCCAAATGATATTTCTATTTCTTATGTTGAGACACAATCTGGTGATGAACATGAACCTAGTCTTAATGTTAATGATGATGTTCATGATGATGCTCAACCTATTAATGATAATGATGTAGAAATTGAATCTGCTATTGATCTTGATAACCCACAATCAAAGAATCAACATTATGATAAGAGAGACTTCGTTGCTAGAAAACATGGTAAGGAAAGAGAACCATGGGTTCAGAAACCCATGCCCTTTCCTCCTAAGCCATCCAAGAAAAAGGATGCTGAGGACTTTGAGCGCTTTGCTGAAATGATTAGACCTATATTTTTGCATATGTGTTTGACTGATATGCTTAAAATGCCTCCTTATGATAAGTATATGAAAGATATAGTTACAAATAAAAGAAAGATACCGGAAGCTGAAATTTCCACCATGCTTGCTAATTATACTTTTAAGGGTGGAATACATAAGAAACTTGGAGATCTAGGAATACCAACTATACCATGCTCCATTAAAAGAAACCATGTTAAAACTGCTTCGTGTGATCTTAGAGCCGGTGCTAGTGTTATTCCTTTCTCTTTGTATCGTAGACTTGATTTGAATAAGTTGACACCTACTAAAATCTCTTTGCAAATGGATGATAAATCAACTACTATACCCATCGGTATTAGTGAGGATGTGCCTTTTGTGGTTGCAAATGGTACTATCTTAATGGATTTTGTTATTCTTGATATACCCGAGGACGGCAGTATGTCAATCATACTTGGTAGATCCTTTTTAAATACAGCAGGGGCTGTTACTGATTGCAAGAAAGGCAATGTCACTATTCATGCTAATGGTAATGAGCATACGGTACACTTTCCGAAGAAATAACCTCAAGTTCATAGTATCAATTCTATTGGAAAAATTTCAACTATTACTATTGGAGGTTTTGTCACGCCCAATATGCGATACTATCCTAAAGAGACTCGAAGGTCCCAACAAGGATAGAACCGCATATTGATACGCTTTTGCAAGGTCGATATCATTACATCAACATTACATAATAGATGGGGATACATACAAAAGGCATACAATGCCACACGAATACAACATCAACTTACAAAAGAGCACCATCCGACTACGGATGAAACAAAAACAGAAACTCAAACGACATCCACCCTGCTAGCCCAGGCTGCCGACCTGGATTCTATCCCCCGATCAAACAAGAAGCAGAAGAAGAACTCCAAAACAAGCAAACATCGCTCCCGCGTCATGATCATCGCATAACCTGTACCTGCAACTATTGTTGTAGTAATCTATGAGCCACGAGGACTCAGCAATCCCATTACCATGGGTATCAAGACTAGCAAAGCTTAATGGGTAAGGAAGGGGTAAGGTGGTGAGGTTGCAGCAGCGACTAAGCATGATATGGTGGCTAACATACACAAATAAGAGCGAGAAGAGAGCAAATGGAACGGTCGTGAAGCTAGCAATGATCAAGAGGTGATCCTGAGCTCCTTCTTACGTCAATCATAACCCGACGACCGTGTTCACTTCCCGGACTCCGCCGAGAAGAGACCATCACGGCTACACACGCGGTTGATGCGTTTTAATTCGGATCTGGTGTCAAGTTATCTACAACAAGACATTAACAAATTCCCATCTGCCACATAACTGTGGGCACGGCTCTCGAAAGTTTATACCCTGTAGGGGTGTCCCAACTTAGCCCATGATAAGCTCTCGCGATCAATGAAGGATATTCCTTCTCCCAGGAAGACCCGATCAGTCTGGGAATCCCGGTTTACAAGACATTTCGACAATGGTAAAAAAAACCAGCAAAGCCGCCCGATATGCCGACAATCCCGATAGGAGCTGCACATATCTCGTTCTCAGGGCAACACCGGATAAGTCAAGCTACGAGTAAAACCAGACCTCGAGTTTCCCCAAGGGGCCCCTGCATGCTGCTCGGTTCGGACCAGCACTTAGAGAAGCACTTGCCCGGGGGGGCTAAAATAAATATGACCCTTGGGTTAATTACTCCCAAGGGAAAAGTAGGTGATGGTGAGCCAAATGGTAAAACCAAGATTGGGCCTTGCTGGAGGAGTTTTATTCAAAGCGAACTATCAAGGGGGTCCCATAAATCACCCGTGTTAGGGACCCAAAATCCGGGAACATAATACCGATATGACAGAAACTAGGGCGGCAAGAGTGGAACAAAACACCAGGCATAAGGCTGAGCCTTCCACCCTTTACCAAGTATATAGATGCATTAATTAAATAAGAGATATTGTGATATCCCAACATAATCCTGTCCACCATGGAGAAATCTTCAACTTCACCTGCAACTAACAGCGCTATAAGATGGGCTGAGCAAAGTGGTAACATAGCCAAGCAATTGTTTGCTAGGAAGGGTGACAAGGTTAGAGGCTGACATGGCAATTTGGGAGGCTTGATAGAACAAGGGATAGGTAGCGCAGCATAGCGATAGAACGAAGAAACTAGCATAGCAATGATAGTAGTGAGATCCAGGGTAGAGGTCATCTTGCCTGAAATCCCGCAAGGAAGAAGAATGAGTCCATGAAGAAGATGAAGCCACGAAGACGAACCAAGCATAGACGAACGAATCCTTACGATCGCAACGAGACGGGAACTATCGAGAAGAAGCATACAACATGGTAAACACACCACACATATACATGACATGGTGCTCAACCAAGTATGATGCAAGACAAGGCTACATGAAGCTACTCATGGCAAGAGATGATGCATACAAGAACAACATAGCCAAACAAGTTTAAATGAGGCCGGAAACAACATATAACTAATTGGGTAAGTCCTCATATGCAAATTTCGAAATTGATCCAGATCTGAATAAACCTTATGTTCAAGTTGTTAAACAGCAAGTTAAGATGCACCAAGAGAATCTACACGAAATTCTAGTCAAGTTACATATAAAGTTCATTAGATTCGGAGCTACGGCCTAGAAGATATGAACAAAATAAGTTAAACATGGCATTGATGCTAAATGCATCCAAACATCAAGCAAACACCTCAAACAAGGATGCAACATGATAATATGAAACTTCATGCAAAATCAAGCAAGATTCATATAGAGCACACTCAAAACGGAGCAATGGTTCAACACATACACATGAAACAAGTTTAAAGGACAAGTTGTCCAAAACAACAACTAGGCATCTAGCAAGCATCAAAACAATATGCTACAGCATCTCAACATAAGAACAAAAGGCATGGGCATGAAGTACATGTAAAGAATGAAAAAAACATGAACACTGATGTATCTCCAGAAATCACTAGAACATGCTCAAATGGACATGTCAAGATTGCAACTAATAACAGTTTCAGGCTTAGCAGAAATAACATCAGGTTGCAATGTTTAGAGCTATCAAACAATGTGCTACAGGAAGTTATCATAGCAAACCAAGGCATGGCATGCTAGTACTAAAGACAAAGAACAGAACTCCCTTACTGAGCTTATTCCAAAGATCAACAACAAATATGGTAGGATCCATGCAAACATGGCAAATGATATGACAGATTCAGTCATGACAGGAACAACAATAAGTAGGCATGTTGGTGAGCTTGTACCACTCACCACAGAGCAATACATGGCATGGCAAGGTAACCAACAGTAAGAAGACATGTTTGAGAAGCTAAGCATGGGAAGAGCAAATTCATAGCATGTTTGGATCACTAACAACAATCATGGCAACATTGAACTTAATGTTAATAGGCGGACAACAACATTATTTAGAAAGTTTGGAGCAAGATAACTACATGTTACAGCAGGCTCTAGATGCAACCCGGGGCATGAATGGATAGATCAGGACATGTATAACAAATCATCCTTAGTGAACATCTCCAGATTATGCATGGAATGACTTGTAGAAGCAGGTTAACATAGCATCAAGACATAGCAGATTCAGACAAGCAAAACTATAACAGCAAGTACCCTACTTCACGAGCTTGATGCACTCACTACAAGACTCACAAAAATACATGGATTGCACCAATGTAAATATGGAATGATGTAGCTCAAAACTCATATAGACATTAAGCTCATAGGATGCACACAGAAAATGCAATGAAAAAGACAAAACAGCAAGTTCTGATAACACACAGCAGATTAACATCATATAGCACTCTTGCAACGATGATTCGGGCATCAAGATGGACTCAAACAAGCATGTCACAATGGAAAGAAATGTAGAGCACATCATGATGAACATTTTGATATCTCATGCAATCAAAACGGAGCAGTATGCATGGAGTTATAGCAGGTTAAACATGACATCAGAATGTAAGGATCTCAAGGACTTAGACAAAAATCAACCTCCGAAAATCTGGACGGGATGAAGCGGGACGAAGCAGGACGAGGAGATCCAGGGCGGGGAGGCGTGTTTGGATCGGCTCCCGGTGGATCTCATCCACCCGGGGGTAGATCCGGCCGGAGTTGAGGAAGACGGCCGGGGACGGGGCGGCGCCGGCGAGGTGGTTGCTCGCCGGGGACGGGACTGGGCAGCGCGGGTAGCGCGGC